>NC_045558.1:76960130-77040130 GCF_009769535.1 Thamnophis elegans
CTACAGCTCTCATAGCCTTGTCCACGTCCTCAGGGGTAACAGCTTGAAAATCAATCCAGCGATGACCTACCAGATTATCCCTTGGTGCCTCGGCTGGTTCTGCAGAATTGGAGTCCAGGTCCGCCCGAAACTGAGCAACTTTATCCGCGAGGAACTGGACGTAATCCTCAGCCCTGCCCTGCAAAGGATCACCCGTATCCCTCCTAAATAGGGTTATCCTGAACAGGGCGGTTGGGCGCGACTCAGCAGAAGCAATCAGAGTGGCAATGTAAGTTCTTTTTGACGTCCTGATTGCCCAGATGTACTCTCTGATGCAGGATGTTAAAAGTGCCCGGTTCGATTCGGATTTACTGGATCTCCATTGGTGCTCTAGGCGTCTCTTCCGGCGCTTCATCTCCCGGAGTTCCTCGGTAAACCAAGGGCCCCTCCTGGATCCACTGCCTCGGAACGGCCGTAGAGGTGCAATCCGGTTAATAGACTCCATCGCTGCTGAGTTCCAAGCAGCAACCAGAGTCTCCGCCGGACTGCGGGCGAGGGTATCAGGAATAACCCCAAGTTCTGTCTGGAACCCCAAAGGGTCCATAAGTTGCCTGGGGTGGAACCACCTGGTCGGTTCCTCCTCCCTACAGTGGGGGTTTGGTCTCCGAAAGTCAAGCCTCAGTAGGTAGTGGTCTGACCACGACAGGGGTACGATCTCACTACCCCTCAGACCAAGATCACAAGTCCACTGCTCCAAGAGAAATACGAGGTCAAGCATGTGACCCGCTGAGTGGGTTGGGCCCCGAATTACTTGGGTCAAGCCCATGGCTGTCATGGAAGCCATGAACTCCAACGCTCCATCAGAGTGTTCACCGAGTGAAGGCAAGTTGAAATCCCCCAGAACCATGAGCCTGGGGAACTCAATTGCCAGCTCGGCTACCGACTCGAGGAGCGAGGGGAGGGCTGCTGCAACACTGTTGGGAGGCAGGTACGTTAGCAGCAGGCCCACTTGACCCTTGAGGTCCAACTTCACCAGCAGGGACTCACACCCGACAAGCTCCGGAGCAGGGATCCTACGAGGTACTAGAGACTCTCGGATAACAATGGCCACACCCCCACCCCTTCTCTGAGCTCTCGGCTGATGGAGCACCTGAAAACCCTCTGGGCACATCTCTACGAGGGGGACTCCTCCCTCCAGGCCCAGCCAGGTTTCAGTAATACATGCCAGGTCTGCCCTCTCGTCTAAAATTAAGTCCCGGACGAGAGGAGCCTTATGAACTACAGACCTGGCATTTAGCGACAACAGCCTGAGACCAGGGTCCTGATTACTCGCGCCATCTGGCCTTGGAGTGGGACTCATAGGGCCGGAAGGAGGGATCTCTGTGACGTAGCGAGCCCTCCTTCCCCGGTAATGGTCAGCCCTAAAGTCCCCGCCATATCTGCCCCTCTCTGTTAAGACCGTAATGCTCCGGGCCACTCCCGTGTCCATAGTTCCATCAACCACCCCTATGGCTCCCGCGTTCCTCGACAGGCCCTCTGAATCAAACACACTCATTTGTTCACCCAAGCAGTCCCCACGTAGTAATTAAAACACATAAAATACAATAATAATAGGATAATAAAAAGGTGGGATCATTCACTCAATCACATGCAAGTCCCATACACTCACCATACCAGTTAAAAATTGCGCAACCGTGCGAAGTTCGTACAAGGCTTATATCAAGATAGGAGAGGGGGTCTTAATGATCTTAGCCTCCTCCTCTGCAAGGTCCAGTAAAGAGGACATGGTCCAAAGAGGGCTGCTCCGCCCCTCTCCCTTCTTCTAAGTCCCAAAAATGCACCCAAGGCCAAAGGTTCAAAGTCCGTGTTGGGTAAGGTGGTTGCAAATGGAGGGGGCAGGGTGTAAACGCCAGATTTTAACAAGCAATAGCTTTGCAGTCTCACCCCCTCCAGGTCAGGATGTAATCCAAAACAAAAGCCAACAACGGTCCATAGAAGGTATATAGATGGTATGCAGGGGAGTGCCTTGTCTTCCCCCTCTCCTAAAGGCCTGAGAGGGTCCAAAGTCTGGGGGCGGCTGGAACAGGTTGAAAGAGAGGGGGGGTGCGTCGGTTGTTAAGACATCGTAGATCATAAAGTACTGCAGGGGGAGGGGGAGGCTCGTGAAGGTTCGCGAAGGACGCAGCGATGGCTACACGCCGAGCGCTCGCACGTCTCCAGCGCCATCCGAGCCAGTCACCCTCTCATTAACCAATATTAATAACGCAGTCTAGGAAGTTCTCTCCCGTTTTCAAAGCGCCAGTCCTCAAAGCACCAGTTCCCACAGGCCACCCAAGCCCCTTAAGGTCTCCAGAATAAGGCCAGAACGCTGATAAGGCCGATAAGGTTGAAAACGCCACAGTGTTGGCAAGAGGCCAGGCCAAGCTGTGGGGGGGTCACCCGGAGAGCTGCGGTGGCGATGGAAAGCCAACCATCCGATACGTCCAACTCTAATAACAATCCGGATCGGAACCTCTTCTCCAGGGTGATGGTAATCAAAAAAAACCCAAAGGCTTACCACGACGAGCGGGTGGGGTCAGGAATCAATGTAGCCGCTGGCCTCATTAAAGAAAGCACCGTCGTTGTCCGTTGTTCATGCGGAGAGGGGGGGTTCAGCGAGGGGGGGGAGCCTAACAGTCGTTCACCCCCAGGAAATATACAGGGCCACCAAAGCAGTCCCCCCCTAGATGAAAACGCCGCTCTTCCCGGCGAAAAACGCTGCCTCTCTCGATCCACGCAAGGCGAAAAACACTGCCTGTTAGCTAAGAAACCACCATCCGTGGGGGGAGGGGGGAACGCCGCCCGAAGGCCATCCCACACCGTCCGGCACCGCCGAGGCCTGTCCTAAGTCGGCCGAGGATGTCTCTCCAAGCAAGCAGCCCTCCAGGATGCCCTGGATTCCTCTCTCCCCAGTTCTCCCGTTTGAGAGGTCTGGTGGTCAGCGGAGACACAGTCCAGGTGTTTTTTTTTCCCTGTCTTCCAACCTGAGCGGCAAGCTCAAGCAGCCATCTTCCATCGCACATGCGCAGGAACATGAACTAAGTTTGGACAGAACAGAATTCCAAGGCACTGTTTGTTTGTAGAGGATATGTTATCTGTGTCATATGAAGTTTCTATTTCTTAATTCCACTACAGTGAAAGGTTAATATATGAGCAATTAGTAATATACTTTATGGGAATAATTTGCAAAGAAAATGATACATGTGGCACAAAAGTTGTAGTAACTCCCCAATAGATTTGTCCTTATAGCAATAAAAACCCTTCACAAACAGTGAATAAAAAGGCGACACTATTTTATATATCATTTGTTTCACAGAATGCATTGTCATCAAGGAGTCAAGTTTCTGCCAATTTGTTTGTGGAACAGATGCTTTGGGAATATATGACGTACAGTATGACACTTAGGAAAATAGATCCATCTGCAAGAACTTCATGTTTGCAAAAGCTAAATTCTGATGGGATATCTTTATCCCTTTAGCATCTTGGAACAAACAGGTTGCTCATAATAAAGGTTTCACTTGGTTGGGATGACCTACAAATCAGATATCCTTCCTGAAGGAATGACATTTCACTGGAATGTCATTTGGAGTGCTCTAAAATTCTTCATATAATTCTTCTAAGTAGGAGCTCCCAACAATTCACAAAGAAGCTCACCTACATTATTCCTCTGATTGTGATAGATAAACACATTGACTGACTGAAGACTGATACATATTCAGAGTCAAGTCAAATACCTATTTTCATGAATAAAATAATGTGAAAATAAAATTTAGACAATTAATAAATCTTTCTTCACTTACTTTATTAGTTGTAGTTTATAAAGTACCTGAAATTCTGCATACCTTTGCTCTAAATAAATCCCACTGTACCCAGTAGGATGTATTTCTGAAGCGTTACATAACAGAAAATATAGCACACTTAGAGCATGTAGCATGCAATAAGTCTATTTAACATCACAACCACAACGACAATGATGATGATGGTGATGATGATTGAATGTCCACATTTAGTGTACAAACTGATACGTCTTTCATAAAAGATAGAGGGCTTTTTTCAACTCTGATTATTCACTTCAGTTGGGTGTAAAATGTATTAAAATATCTAACTTGCTTTTTGTTCCTGATATATTATCATTTCCAAATGATACTTTAAAAAAGAAATGATTATCGCAGGCTGCTATAACACTATATTGTATAATATTATTCCATTCCTTACCCAGTTTCTCTCATTCTATTCACCCCATGTTCTGGTGTAAGTAATATATTATTCTGCATAATTCACTGCCCTCCAATACGATAGCAGAGTGCACAGTAAATTATACTATGTATTACAGGAGTTGAGAAATCCCTGTAATGCATAGGGAATGGGTGTAGGGATGGCACATCTTAGAGCAATAGCAGTAGACTTATATACCGCTTCATAGGCCTTTCAGGCCTCTCTAAGCGGTTTACAGAGAGTCAGCATATTGCCCCCAACAATCTGGGTCCTCATTTTACCCACCTCGGAAGGATGGAAGGCTGAGTCAACCCTGAGCCAGTGAGATTTGAACCGCTGACCTGCTGATCTAGCAGTAGCCTGCAGTGCTGCATTTAACCACTGCGCCACCTTGGCTCAAGAGACCAAGTGCCCAAGCGGCAACCCAAAACTTATTTATTGCTAAGTGCCTCTAATGGCGGACATAGTGCCAGAGCTGCCAAAAGCCTCTTTCTTGACAGCGGGCAAAAGCCGCTTTCAAGAAAGTGGCTTTTGGCCGCTCTGGGACTATGTGTGCCATAGAGGCGGGATGCGTCCCGCCTCTAATAGCAGACACAGCGCGGGGTTTTTGGATGTCCAAAAGCCCCGGCGCTGTGTCCGCCATAGAGGCCTTTGGATGCCCCAGCGCCGTGTCCGCCATAGAGGAAAAACTTCCTTAGACCAATGGAAGACTTTAAAAGCAGAGAGGACCTATGGAAAGCTTCAAAGAATTAATGCTGGATGGAACCAAAGCCACCCTGCCACCCCGGCGCTAGAGGCAAAAGCTGCCCTGCCGCTATGTTCAAAAGCCCTGCTGCTATGTCCAAAAGCCCTGCCGCTATGTCTGACATTAAAAAAAGTGCCAGCCCACACACCAGCAGAGGTGGGTAAAACACACACACACACACACACACACAAATTACTTACAATAATACAATTACTTACAAATTACATTAATTTTGAATTCCTCCCCCTCCCTCCAACCCACATACCTTTTTCCAGCTGTTTCACAGAGGATTTCAACTCTGCTCTTGTCTGCCATGATGAAAATGTAAAAATGTAAAAGGAAAAAGGCAAAAGCTGCTGAGGTCACGCTGGATTAGCTGCTGCCAGAGTCCCCAATGGATGACTCTGCTTAACTGTTTAAAAAAGCCTCTAAAAATAGTGCCCTCTACAGGAGGAGGCGAGAGAACCAAGTGCCTCATCTACATAAGGAATTTTTCGGCTTTTAACTCTTGCTTAACTCTGCTCAAGTGAGATAGACTAAATGAGACATGGTTCTTCCGCCTCCTCCTGTAGAGGGCAATTTTTTAGAGGCTTTTTTAAACAGTTAAGCATTAAGCAGAGTCATCCACTGTGACTCTGGCAGCAACTACCTCAGCCTTTTTCCTTTTAATTTTTTTTCTTTTCATGATGACAGTGGTGAGGCCCTGCCTCCCCTGCCTCCCCTGACTGCACGTCACTGCTATCTATCTATCTATCTATCTATCTATCTATCTATCTATCTATCTATCTATCTATCTATCTATCTATCTATCCATCCATCCATCCATCCATCCATCCATCCATCCATCCATCCATCCATCCATCCATTCATGCTCTCCTGCACAACTTCACAGGTCATGTGAACCCAAGTGGGCTTGGGCTGTGGAGGGGGAGTGGAGGCTAGCAGGCAAAGCCAAGTATTAGAAATCCATGCAAAATAAGGCAACTCCAACCTGGATCCTATTAGGGAGACATCCCCCCTTCCCTCTCCCTCCACCTCCACCCCCCCCCCCATGGCAGCCTGAGTGCAGTTCCCTCCTCAGAGATGACCAGCAAGCAAATAAATGTGGTGCTCTTGCTTGGAGGCAGTGGCATCAAGCACAACCTCTGGCCATCAAGAGCAGGGGAGGCAGGATGCACATCTTTCCCACTATCACCATGGGGCTGGCTGGGAAAGACACATGAGTTGAACATTTGGAGCCACACTCAATGGAGTTCATGAGCAGGCTTGATGGGGTGGCTTAGCAGGGAGATCCCAGCCTGTTTCATTCACTTCAGCACTGAACACCAAGAGGAATCCGTGCCTCTTGGCATTCAGCCCTCAAAGACTCCTTTGGGGTGATTGGGAGGGGGGAGGGTGCAGGGTGGGGGCAGTCAGTGGTGGGATCACCTGACAGGCAGCCACAGCAGAAGAATGAAAGAGCCCACAGAGAGGGCTCTGCATGCCACGTGTTCCTCACCAGGGCCTAGTGCAACCTCTCTCAACATTCTTGACCTTGGACACTTCTTTAACCACAATCCTTTTGAGAGATAATTTGCATAATGTGATGCCTAGATCCTACAAAACTCAGAGTTAGTCACCTAATTAAAATTAAACACCATCCAGTATTTTGGAGTAATAAACAAAAAAAGATTTTAGAAAAAAGTTGATTAAAAAAAGGAAGAGGATCTACTGCCAGGCTTAGTTCCAATTTAACCCTGAACAATTGCTTTTCAAAAGGATAAATGATAATGAACCTCCTTGTCTACAAAATATATCCACCTGGTGTTAAGTTGTAATCCCTCTTGAAGTAAGTGGGAGTAAATTGTCACAAACCTGAACACCAGAGAAAGTAGGAGGCATTCTGCCAAAACACATAGCATCTGCATTTTGCTTCTTAACCCCATTATATGGGGTTGGGAGATAAGCAAAAAGCTGTAATTCAACAGAGTAAACAATTTGCTGGCAAAAAAATGAAGCAGGAATCAAAAGTGATGATGAAATGGAAAAATAAAAGAATGACTTAACCAGTAACCATTTTCCACACTGACAATGTAAAGAAATGAAATAAGAAAGCAATCTATCTGTTCACCAGCAGATTACCACAGTTGTTAGAATTAAATGAGGGACTAGGAGGTGATGATAAACTACTTGGATATGGACAAAATAGACATTTTAAAGGAAACTGATTTTTGACAGAAAGACCTGACTTTAAAAAAGGAAAAAGAAAAAGAAAAAAACCCATCCATACCTTAAATTATCTACTAAAATAGGACCAACAACTACCAAGTTGTTGGTCCTATTTCTTTCCTTTAAAAAAAAGTCATGATTTGAATCTTTTGAATCCTAAATACCACCTTCTCTGCTTTGGATAAATTGTTTAGAAACATTAAGATATTTGAAATATCACTTTGATCTTTCTGGGAAAACAAAATATTGATAAAAGCTTTAATGCCACAATCAGTACTGCAATTCCCAAAAGTTATTGAATAAAGTTTGGATTCAATGGTATGGATGAAATAGGGGCTTTGAAAATTAGTAGATCTACATTCGCTTTTGCTTATGCTTTTCAAATCAGAGGCTCTGAACAACTGGGTGGAAGAAGAGCCATCACATGTAAATAAGTAAATAAATAGGGTAAGTATTATTATTGAATAAGTCCATATTGGTAACAGCAACACATACATTACATATATATATATATATATATATATATATATATATATATATATATATATATATATATATATATATATATATATATATAAAATCTTAATATTAAAATGTAAAATAAATACATTATATGTACTAAAATTTAAATATAAGTGGAGGTAACATTGCAGTCTTTTAACGTTTATGACATAATACTTTAAAATGTACACGATACTTTAAAACTAAATAGAATAGGGACCTCAAAAGACCTACTTAGACATATAGGAACTTTTCATGACAGGAAAATTCTATTATCCTTTTCTCCCTTGCTGACTCACAAACTCTTTGGTGACTCACAAACTCTTTACTTTGTAGAAGTAAATTCAATTTGGGCCTGAAATCTCAGTTGTCAAGTGAAGCATTCATTAAGCAAAATGAACTTTTCACTTAATGATCACCTTCACTTAATGATCACCGTCCCACCTTATCCACTTGTGATTGTTAAGCAACGACACAGGTTGTTGATCAGAATCAGGGGTGGGTTTCAGCTGGTACGGACCAGTATGAGCATACCAGTTGGTGAAATTTAGCGTGCTTTAGCGTACCGGTTCTTCCAGAGATCCCCAACAAGCCTACATGATATGCTCTGCCCTCTTCTCTCTGATAGCTGCCTCATTTCCAATGAAGATGAATCCATGTAGAGGCAGGAAATTGGATGGATTCCCCACCCTCATTGGAAATGAGGTGGCTGTCAGAGGAAAGAGCAGAATGCACCTGTGGCCTTGTCCAATGAATCCTCCCCTCCTGTTTCTTCTTCTGATGTTGAAGAAGCCATGTGGGGCGATCTCTCTTGTCTTTCACAGCCACCTCATTTTCAATTGGGGCAGGGATTCATGGAGAGGGAGGGAAAAGATGGATTCCCCCCCCCAAAAAAAAAATTGGAAATGAGGCAGCTGTCAAAGACAAGGAAGCATGCCCAGCTTGGCTTATTCAAACAGGAGAAGAAGAAACAGGAAAGGATTTCCATGCAAGGGTTGTCAAACAGCTAAACTCCCCTCCTGTTCCTTCTTCTGCTGTTTGAACAAACCACACGGGGTGTGCTCCCTTGTCTTTCACAGCCACCTTGTTTCCAATTGGAGGGGGAGAAATCCATCTTTTCCCTCCCTCTCCATGGATCTTCACCACATTTGGAAACGAGATGGCTGTGAAAGACAAGGGGGCATGCCCAGCATGACTTGTTCAAACAGCAGAAGAAGGAACAGGAGAGGATTTCCATGCAGGAAGAAATCCATCTTTTCCCTCCCTCTCCATGGATCCCCGCCCCAATTGGAAAGGAGGTGGCTGTGAAAGACAAGGCAGCATACCCCGCGTGGCTTGTTCAAACAGCAGAAGAAGGAACAGGAGAGGAGTTCCATGTGGGGCTTTTCAAACAGCCAAACTCACCTCCTGTTCCTCAGGCAGGCTGGATCGGGAGTGCACGCCAGGCTGTTGGTCCTCCTGCTAACACCAATGTCAGCGTGATTCTCATGAGGGGAAGAGAAAAAAATAATAAAGGTCTCCACAGCAGCGGGACCAGCCCACCATGGAGCAACCCATCCTGATCCCCTGTCCTGCAGAGCTATTTTCTCCTCAGTTCTTCTTCATTCCTTCCTTCCCTCAACGCCCACCAAAGTGCTGCCCCTACTTGGCTGCCCTCACTGATACTGTACCCCCTCTGTGTGCCTGGCCACCGGTCTGAGGGGAGCGAGCAATGGTGGTGCGGGATGGCTGGCCACGGTGGCAGCTACTGCTCCTGGGCTAGCTGTGGGTTTCACTGCTCCAGTCATTACATAACAGACTCAAGTAGAAATTAAAACCCTGGATAAGAAGTCCAGAAAAATAATGATAGTGAATCATGCCCTTTCAATAAGGTGATCAGATTTTCAGATTGGTAAAGAAGGACACCATTGACCGGAGGTGGGGTGGTGGTTCTTGATTAAAATTTTTAAAAAAATTGGGACTTTTTAGTTAAGGCTACCTTCAATCCTCATGAAGGAATAATCCAATTGAATTGATTAGGAATAAGATGTTCTGATAGAATAAATGGTCTATGGTTCATTTATTTTTATTTTTATTATTTATTAAATTTTTATCCCACCTGTCTTATTTTTACAAATAACTGAAAGACGGAAAACATACATAATCTTCCTTTTAATATTTTCCACATAACAACAACCTTGTGAGGTGGGTTGGGCTGAGAGAGAATGACTGGCCCAAAAGCAGGACTCGAACTCATCTTCCCTTGGTGTGTAGGCCAGCCCTTTCACTATTACACCAAAAGGCTCTCATTTAGTAGGAAGACACAGAAGAGGTTTTTTTTAGTGTAATGAGGGAAATGGGGGGAAATTTGGCTTGAAGCAAGATTTCTGGGATAGGGTCTTTCTTTTTTGGGTTGGCTTTAATGCCCATCTCTTGGCATTCTGGGAGTTCTCCCCTGGGAAGGAAACTTTGACAGAAATATTATTTTTGCTCCACTAGAAAAGGCCAAAGTGAGAGGGAAAGGCACTGATGGTGGAGGAAGATGAAAAGTGAACTTTAATCACATTTACTTTTCATCTTTCTCGCCTGCTTAATTATTTTTATTAGTTTATCAGAATATAAAAGACAAAAAAATGAAAATAAGGGGAAATTAAGAGTGGAAAAAGGGAAGAAGGAGAAAGTGCATGGTAGAAGGGGAAAAGGGGGGGAGGCATTGACTTCTGACTCTTTTTTAGCACAGTAGAAGATAATAACATTACAACCTCAACTTTTTACTTTTACACAATAATATGTACTATCCAATTCTATAACAACAAACTATCTAATCAGGAAAACCAAAATCAAAATTTTACTCCCCCCCTCCAAAGCACAAAAGGGGTTTCCAAGTAGAAACAAAATTAATTGTATTCTTTAATCAAAGTGGTCAATTTTGCCATCTCTCCTAATTCCATCAACTTTTGCAGCCAACATTTCTATATTACTTTGCAAGTATTATTTCAAGAAGCCTTGTTTGCCATCATTCCCTTAAATCAGAATATATTATTATCTTCATTCAGCAGATAGGGGTAGGTACCTTAACTGACAGTTGTACTTTCCCTAAGGTCACCTAGCTAAGATGACATTTAAACCGGAGACTTTGACATATCAGCTCCAGTTTCATAGCCTTACAGTGGAAGGGGCGTTTGCACTCATCCCCCTTCTTACGGAATTTAGCTGTTGGACTACAGTTCTTATTTGAATCCCAATTGAAACCAAGGGCAAAAACGAAAAGAGAATATACTCTGAGAATGAATTAAGCAGCCTGCAACTTTTTACTATCAGAGAGCTAACTCACTATCTGGTTGCCTAAAATTAACTCTTAGCTTCACATTCAAGGGTTCCTTTCTTTCAATAACATCCCAGTTTAGAAGCTGGCAAGGAAGACATTTGCTGCCGTTGCTGCTACTGGGAGCCACAATCCTTTTGTGCTCTGCTAAAATCTCTAGAGGGTTAGCCGTGCATCACAGCCCACATTCACCCTCCTCCTGCTCCATAATCTTTCAGATGACACACATTTCCTCATCTAAGGAAATCTCTCTGGCTACATGCACACACATACACAAAGTCATGAATTATATGAAAGCACGTCTTCGAACAAATCCCTAATACAGCAGCCTCTGTTCCCCATGGGAGGAAAAAAAACCATCAAAAGACGGTTGATGGATGACCAACTAATGTGTTTGTGGCACTTACTATCTGCAAACAAAAGAGGCTTTCCCAACCACCACCCATCCTCTGGACAGGTCAGGCTTGCATGGTCCCTAACAGGATACTAAAAATCTCCAACCCTTTTTGAAGGGAGCCCAATTATTGGGAGGGGCATGTAGGAGTCCTAAAACTTGCAGGGGACACTCTGAGTGCACAACATCCTCAGGTTCCCATCCTGTGGACAGCCTGTCCTCATCCTGAACCGTTCGTTAACATCTCTTTATCAACAGTGTTGTCTTAATCTCTCCCCCACCCACCACCCATCCCCACTCATACAAGGAAAATAGCCGCTCAATCACCCCTTATCTTTCCTTTTCCATCAATCGTGCCTTGTGACCATATTGATAACTGCCAAAAGCTGAGCACCCTTGTGTCTTAGCAGTAAGGATCGGGGTGGGGGAGGCGCAGATTGCAGCCTTCACAAGACGGAGGGGAGAGGTGGGAGAGGGGACACTCCGCTGGCGTGGGGGGGTGGAGGAAGAGAACCAATCCCGATCATCCTTTCTATCCCACCACAACAGCCTCGGAGAGGCCCAGTCCTGGGCCCTTCACCTCAGCAGGACAAAGAGCAGCCCCCACTGGTGCCTTGCCCCAGTTGTGGCTTCTCTTTCAGAGCTTTATATCTGCCTCCGATGGATGGCAGCACCGGTAGGGGAGTCGCGCGCGATGGGAAGAAGGAGAGGGATATGCGTGGCGTGGGGAGCGCCCACCCAATGGCGTCCGCAGCTCCCACCAAGCGTAAGATGGCCAGATTTTAACACGGGGCGACTGACGATAGTTTGAGCGGGCGCGGCCGGCGCAAACCACCGTCAGTCGCCCTGTGCTCATCAAAACAAGTCCGAGGAGAGTAGGTGTTGGGCAGGAAGGTTTCAGGCGGCTCCCGGGCGGTGATGCCACCGCCATCTGCTCGCCGGCTCTTCCTGCCCGGATGCCTGAAGCTTCCAGCCTGCCTGGGGCGAGTTGGCTGCGGTACAGCCAGTGGTGGGCAGGAAGGCTTTGGGCAGCTGGCGTCCGGGCGGGAAGAGCTGGTGGGGGGGTGGCATCTTTGCCGGCTCTTCCCGCCCACCCGGACGCCCGAAGCCTTCCAGCCCACCCGGGGCGAGTCAGCTGTGGTGCAGCCGGTGGTGGGCAGGAAGGCTTTGGGTGGCTCCCAGGCAGCGATGCCACCGCCATCCGCTCGCGGGCTCTTCCTGCCCGGATGCCCAAAGCCTTCTAGCCTGCCCAGGCAAGTCAGCCATGGTGCAGCTGGTGGTGGGCAGGAAGGCTTCGGGCGGCTCCTGGGTAGCAATGCCACTGCCATCTGCTTGTCAGCTCTTCCCGCCTGGACGCCCGAAGCCTTCCAGCCCGCCCTGGGCGAGTCGGCCGCGGTGCAGCCAGTGGTAAGCAGGAGGGCTTCGGGCCACTCCTGGGCGGCAGGTGTCTGGGCGGGAAGAGCCGGTGGGGATGGCGGTGGAATCTTCACGGTGGAGCAGAGGTGCAGCAGCACCAGCAGCAGGGCAGCCTCCATCGGGCAGCGAGGCGAGCTGCATACGCGATGCTGCTCAGCCAGCCTGCCTTGCGACTCCTATTAGTGCTCGGCAGCGCGCAGCCGCCATGGAGCCTCCAGCCCCGCAGGCCGTCCTCCCGGCACACAGCCACTATAATCCTGCAATTCCTTGGTGGCATCAATGGCAGTGTCGGCTGCGAGACCTCTTCCTCCTCAGCCACTGCTATCTTTGCTCCCCTCTCCCTCTGAGCCCCCTCCCTCTGGCTTCCCTCAGGCCCCACCCCTCTCTTCCCTCGCCCTCGCACAGCAGGTCCTGGCTGAACTGCCGATGCCCTTTCATCCACTCACCCATGAAAATCAGGACTTTTTAAAAACAACACGGGACAAATTGTGAAAAATCGTGACTGTCTCACCAAAAGCGGGACGTCTGGTCACCTTACCTTTCAACAATCAGCTTGCAACAAGTAAAGTTAATGGAGAACACAGAAGTAAAACTGCAAGTCATGGTCACATGATGTTTAACTTAACTGCAGTGTTTCATTTAATAATTAAACAAGAAATGACATTGTAAACCGTTATGATGCCACGATTTTTACTTAATTATGGGATGTTTAGCAATGAAGTTTGCAATTCCAATTGTGATTGGCAAGCAAAGATTACCTGTAATAATAGCTAGTTTTCATCAGCATGGAAAACACCAAATTGCAAACTTTATCAAAAAGGAAGTCATAGAACTTGTCCTGAACTACAAGTTTAATAACTTATAATGCACAAGAGTTCTGCATAAGAACTTTATTCAGATAAATTAAAACTCATTGCAGTGACTCAGAACTTTAGAAATCTGAAAAAGATCTCCCATAACATATCTCCAAAAATTATGCATTCACACTACCACTATCAGCACAAGATATCTCAAACCTTTAAAAAAATGCTAGTGTGGTGAATATGTAGTGAATAGCTTTTAGTCCACCACATATCAGAAGGTCACAGATGACAAAACAATAGATATTCCTTAAGCAGTATTATTATCAAAGATTTCTGACTGTGAAGATCAGTGCGTAAAAGCAACTAGCGTCTATGGATTTTCATTTAAAAACTAGGTAAAATGTTGAGTGTATTTTCAATTCTTGAAAAGCAATGATAAAGCATAACTGGAGGATGTGACATGTTCTAAGAAAAGAGGCCTCAACAGATTCCATTTCCAAGTGAATCTCTGCTTCCAATGTTGCTGATATCCTGTATATGTTCTCATCTTTCATAAGGGCTTTTTGCCAATATGGCAATAAAATATTCTTCCTCAGCTCTACTCTAAGGTGACCAGATTTTCAGACTGGTAAAGAGGGACACCTTTGACCGGGGGGGCGGTGGGGTTGGTTAAAAATTTTATACAGAGCAACAAAAATTTTCATACAACGCAAAAATAGTATTGTAATATTTTTTTTTATTTCAACATAACTACAATTTACAAATATAAATTATAACGGTTGCCAAACATCAACATTTTGATCACGTGACCATGAGGATTCTGCAATGGTCGCTAAGTGTGAAAATGGTTGCTAAGTGTGAAAAATGGTAATCAGTCACTTTTTTCAATGCCATTGTAACTTTGGTCACTATACCACCTTTCTTGCCACAGTTCTTAAGTGAATAACTGCAGCTGATAAGTTAGTAACATAAGTGAATCTGGTTTCCCCATTTGACTTTGTCAAAAGGTGATTATATGACCCCAGGACACTGAAACTATCATAAATACGAATCTGTTGCCAAACATCAAAATTTTGATCGCGTGACCATGAGGATGCTGCAATGGTTGCTAAGTGTGAAAATGGTTGCTAAGTGTGAAAAATGGTCATCAGTCACTTTTTTCAATGCCATTGTAACTTTGGTCACTAAACCCATTATACCACCTTTCTTCCCACAGTTCTTAAGTGAATAACTGCAGCTGGTATTTTGTATTTTGGATAGAATCTTTTTTTTAATAGCCTAAGACAATTTAAAAAAAGAATCCACACAGAATAAATTGAAGTAAAACATTTCAAACTATTCTTTCTATGCACAATGTATTTCAAAGTATTGTGCATATAATTTTTAAACATGGCTTCACTTCAATTTATTTTGGATTGAATCTTTTTTTAAATAGTCTAAGACAATTTAAAAAAAGAATCCACACAGAATTTTAAAAAATCCTATGCACAATAAATAAAATATTATTTTAAAATACATTAAAAAAATAAAAGAAAAAAATCTACAAATCTACTTGCCAGCAGGTTTGCACTCCAAGTAAACCCAGAATGATGTAGATGTTAATACAAAGAACTGAGCAAATTGAAATGGTGAAATTAGTCAGGGAAATATTTTTCAAAGAAACTTTGCCACCATTTTGGAGCAGTCCTCCAACCTCCGTGCCCCTCCCCTCCAGAAAATCCAGGAAGTAACAGTCGCTTCCCTCTCTAGCCACGTGTTTCCTGGAGCTTTATAGTACTTGGTCATTTTTTCTTATAAAAGTGAGTAGAAGGGGCGCGAGGGGGGTCCATTTTGTTGCTTTAACATTTTAATATCTTCAATGAAAGTACTGAGACAGAGACAGAGAGTTTTCAGGTGATCTTTTGTCTTGCCCCGGTTAGGATTTCTTAAGCAAATCCACTGGGCTTTCAACATGAAGCCAGAAAATTGGGACTTTTTTAAAACGGCCCGGGACACGGGAAAAATTGTTATAAAGCATGATTATCCTGCTGAAATTGGGACGTCTGGTCACCTTACTCTACTCCCAGGCAGATGCAAGAAGGTTAGGTAAGTAGTTTTACTGCAAAGATAGGAAGCAATTCTGCATATAACAGCATATTAGAAACCTGCCCTTTACAGTATGTGTCAGTAGCAGATTTTAAATTGTGAGTGTCTCCCATATTTTCAAGCCAGGGCCTTTGGCAACTTTTTTTTTTAGCCTTGAAACTTTCTGTCACAAGGGACCTTTGTTTCAGCAATTCCAACCCTTATAAATAACAAGCCCAACTTGCTCAAAGTCATGCTTGCACTTTCAGAGAAAAAGAATACAGACAGCATTATTGAGGAGAGAAATCATTTTATAGTTAGATCCTCTGCAGGAAACTGGGCTTTACTTCCTGATGTGAGTATTGTAAGATTCTCCAGAATAATCTACAATGTTCAAGGATTTAGCAACAGGAACTATATGTGGGAGTATTTCCTGAAAGTATGAACATTCAGTAAGTATGCTGTAAACTTAGTGGGATTATAATCTGCAAATAATGTTGGAGATCAGCATCATAGGGTGACTCAACTGCTTGCCTGCTTACACACATTAGCTTTGTGATTGTAGGCATATCGTCTTGTGCAATTCATTATTGACTACTATGAATTTTCATAATATGTAGAAATATCCTCACTGTGAATTAATAGCTTTTTTCAAACTTACATTGGATGAGACAGATGATTTCCAGGAAATTCATAATGAACCTTTCTAATAAAGCTTTTTTCTTTGCCAATTTTTTCTATAAAGGGATCAAACTGAATCTGAATCAAATGAAGTAAACAAGATATTTTCTTTTTCTTTTTTTGTGAGACATCTCCAAATATGTTTTATTTTCATTTTCATTTTCATTTCATACAGTCACATATATACTGTGCATGACCGGGGCCATATAACATTAAGCAATAAACACAGCCATCCTTGTCAAAAATACTCCCCAAAATACAAACCCAATATACCACTTCAACCCTCCATACACCCTTTCTTTCACCCCCCTCCAACTTTCCTTTCTCCCCTCCAACATTCCCCTCTCCTACTTCCCCTCCCCCTCTATCACTCCTTTCTCCCAATACACTCCCTCCCTTCCATCTCACCCTCCTTTCGATCCTCTCTCCCACCCTCGCTACCCCTCTTTCTTCTTTCCCTCTACTCCTCCCTTCGGTGTATTTCTACTGTCTATCAATATATTCAGCTTCTTATTTTTACACTAGAATTAAAAAGGCAACAGTATACAAGTGCAATCATGTTACTTTAAAATCTGGCACATACTATATTTTCCCCCTCCCCCCTCCCCCCTATGACCCCACCTCCCTTCCCCCCCCCGACTTCCCAGAGCCCGTACACGGTATAGCTTTTTATCAAACACAGTCTAAGATATATTAAAGCCAAGGAAATTAAAAAAGAAAAAAGAAAAAAGAAAGAGAAAAAAAAATCAGTAAAATCTCTGCGTTGAACTCAGCTTCTTGCCATTACACAAACTTTAAGCATACATTGTTCCTAAACTTAGTTGTTTAATTACCTGCAGGATTTCCCGAGAAGTTATTTGTTGGTTCAACTTTTGCCTGTACTCTTCTCTAACTAGGGGTATTATCTCTTTATCTAAGTATCTGTCTATATCTAACCCTTAATTTTGTCCCCTTTGTACCTCCTTCCCTCTATAACACAATTTGGATACATTTCAAATTTTTCTTTTGATTTCCTCTTCCAATTCTTTTCGTTTTTGCCCTTGTTTATGTCTATGTATTTTGTTTATATTCATCAGAGCCAAGGTGGCGCAGTGGTTAAATGCAGCACTGCAGGCTACTGCTAGATCAGCAGGTCAGCGGTTCAAATCTCACTGGCTCAGGGTTGACTCAGCCTTCCATCCTTCCGAGGTGGGTAAAATGAGGACCCAGATTGTTGGGGGCAATATGCTGACTCCCTGTAAACCGCTTAGAGAGGCCTGAAAGGCCTATGAAGCGGTATATAAGTCTACTGCTATTGCTATTGCTATCAGTACTCCTCTCATATATGCTTTACTTACATCCCCTACAAATTCCATGAATATACCCTTATTCGTATTCAGAACAAAGTATTCAGATGGCAATTTTTTACAATCATTAATATACTTTTCATATCTAAATAAACTCTCATTCGACCTCCAAGACCTTCTTGCCTGCAATACCCTTCCCAATTCCATCCAGACTGGGTTATGATCCAAGAGGACCCTCACCGCAATCTTTGTCTTCTTCACCCTAGAAAATAAATCATTAGTGATTTGTATAAAATCAATCCTTGAAAGAGATTGATGTCCATCAGAAAAAGGGGTGAAGTCATATCCCTCTGCGTTTTTTTCTCGCCAAACATTTCTCAATTCGAAGTTGTCCATCAAGTCTTTTTCCCTTCTAGAATTAGGTCTAATTATATATCTTCCAAAGAGATCTGCTTCAATTAACTCAGCCTTAATGTCTTGTCTTAAGTATACAACTATACCATTTTTCTTTTCCGTAGCAGAGGTCACAAAATATTGACCAAGTTCGGGGTTGAACAGATATTTTTGATCAGTTGATTAGATATGAATTTCTTGCAGACAAATTATATCGTTCTTGAACTGTTTGAGATAGTGAAATATTTTCTTTCTCTTCTGTAAAGAGTTCAGACCATAACTCCTTGATCAATGGCCAATGATTATTGAGGTTGTTGCAATATGCCTTGTTTTCCCATTCATCTGGTAGTCATACGGCTATATCTTTGTTCTCTGGTCCCTTGCTCTTCCGGAAGGAGGAAATGGTGCTTTTTGTCTGGTAGTTGTGTTATTTGCTGTTTATCTTGTCCTTCTCGTAGTCTTTCTCCAGATCCAGATAATTCAGGGTGTCCCACCTTCAGGGTCTTGTGATAAAAATCTCGGACTTCCCATACAGAGTTGAGACGATATTTTTGCTTATCAAATGTAATTATGATACCAAATGGTACACCCCATCTATACTGTATCTGACGGTTTCTGAGTTCTTCCACCAGAAAAGCATAATCTCTCCTGGCTCTTAGCATTTGGGGTGGTATTTCTTTCAAGACAATCAAGTCCTGTCCGCCAATTTGAAGCCTGGTATTATAAGACTCTTGTAGTATCATGTTTCTAAACTCTCTTGTAGTAAAGTATATAATTACATCTCGGGGGAGTTGCCTCTGTTTTGCCACCCAAGAGTTAGCGCGATAAATTTTTTCGATCTGCCAGTCAAAGTTGGACCCCAGTCTTTCCACCAGACAGTTAAAAGCCTCTGAGAAAATCTGCTTCAGGTTTTCCTGTTCATTTTCACGCAGCCCCCTGACTCTTAATGCAAGCTCCATCTGTTTGTAGTGTAGCATAACAATTTGTTTTTCAGCGTTTTCAACTTTTTGTTGCACCACTTCAATTTTGGATGTCAAGTTAGTGTTGGCTTCATCAAGAACCTCTAGCTTATCTTCCATTCCAGAAACATATTCTGTCAATACAGTTACAAGTCCCACCATATCGTCCTTTGTTTTGGCAATCCTAGTATCAAGCTTATCATATAAGTCTGCATTAAATTTCTTTATCTCCTCTCTGAATTCTCTGAGAGTTTCTAAATTCTGCTCTCTAAATTCTCTAAGAGTCTCAAAAAAAAGTTCTTTCATTAGCAAATCTCCAGTAGGGGGCGTAGAGGGTGGAAGCTGCAACTTTGTGCCAAGTGCGTGAGATGTACTCCTAAAAAGAGGTCTCCCCGAATTTGATTTTGATGCCATTATATCTTTTCTTCAAACAATTATTCAACAATTATTCAAACTCTGCTGGCCCGTTGTGTAGCTTACGAGGGAAGAAAGTATTAAGTCCCCCCTTTATTTGTTCTTAGAGGTTTTCCAAAAGGTTTCAGAAAAGAGCATTGTAACAAAGCAGGTTTCAAAAGATTAGCATTGTAACGAAACAGTTCATATTCATCGCTGTTTGGAATGTCTCTATATTAACAAGGAGTCTTTTAAAGCTTTTAAAAGTAGATAAGAAAAAAGTCTTGTAAACTCTTCAGAGAAACGAAACTAATTAGTAAGAGAATGCTACCTGGCTGTTCCTTTGATCTTTTTCTTTGCAGACAGTTAGGAATGTGGCACCCGGCATTTTAGGAGCTTATTTTTTAAAAAACCAAGTGCACAAAGAAAGCTCTTTCTTTAAAAAAAAAAGGCAGATAAGGTTCTCGGGTACGGACTCTGCTTGTATTAATCTCAAATAAATATATCAAAAATTGTCCTAAGTGGGGGTTCCTTACTTTGCGCCGTAATGATTACAGCAGAAGTTTCTGGCACGGAGATGTGATTCAGCCTTCGGTCAGCCCCCCTTCCATTCGCAGCAAAAAAAAAAGCTGCAAACTTCAAAGAAAAGCTCTTACCAGCTGGATCTCTCTCTCACTCTTCTTTGCCTGAAGAATGCGGTATCTACCAGGTACTTAGGCAGATAACGCGGCCAGGAACCCGGGGGCAGCTCGTTAAGCTGCCGCCATCAGCAAGGTCCCACCCCGGAAGATAAACAAGATATTTTCCAGGCAATAATATAAGGCATTTGTGTGTGGTTTAGGTGCCCATCAATGGAATGGGCCAGAAACCATTCTTCTCCCCACCATGCCACTTTTACAAATAATTATAAATTTTCTTAATGCAGTTTTATAGTGCTTTCTTTATTTTGTCATTTCAGACACATTCAGACCAGAGGTGGGTTTCTGCCGATTCGGCCCAGATCGGTTGAACTGGTAGTGGTGGTGGCAGGAGGCTCCGCCCACCAACCCAGATATATACATACATACAGACAGACAGACATACAGACAGACAGACACACACACACACACACTTTCTGGAGATGAGGGTCTTGGCTACAGAGTTGATCTGTGCAGGGTGGTGATGGGATTGTGTGTTTAAGTAGCAGTTGGTGTGTGAGTTTTTTCTGGTAGATGGTGTGTCCTAGGGAGCCATTGGGTTGTTTGTAGATTAGGACGTCCAGAACGGGAAGTTGGTTGTTAGCTTCTATTTCCATAGTAAATTGTATTTAGGGGTCTAGGCTGTTGAGATGTGTGACTGACCAAATAGTAGCCAACATCTTAAGGGTTAGGATTAGGAACCAAACACCTAGCCGACAAAGACCACCTGAAAACTGAATTACACATTCTCACAAACGTATTAATTTCCAACGGATTCCAAAGAAACACAATTACCAACCTAATCCAAAAGGAGACACCCTCCAAGAACCAAGACACAACATCGCCCTCCTCCCTTATATCAAAGGCACCACATATAAAATCAGCAAAAATCTCCACAATGTCAAGACAGCCTTTGGCACTGACCAAAAAATAGCCAACATCTTAAGAAACCCCAAAGACAAGATCCAGCTAGAAAATCAAGGAGTCTATGAAATACCATGCAAAAATCTGCCCAGCCGCATACATTGGACAAACTAATAGGAGAATAAATGCATGCATCGCAGAACACAAGAACACAGTCAGAAAAGAAGAAAAAACTTCGTCCCTTTTCCAACACCTTAAAGCAACAGGACATGAAATTGATTTCAAAGGAACCAAATTAATTTCCAAAACTGAACACTTTAACAAGATAATAATTTTTTTCGAGAGCTGTTTTGGTTATTCCACGTAATCTTTATGTTTTTTGGTGTGATGAATCCAAAAATGACCTCCATTTTTTCATAGGACATCACGTTTCCTGACAATTTAGGTAACTATGTTAAATAAGGTAATATCTCAAAGTAAATGAAAATAGATTTATAAAATTAAAGTTTTATCACAATATTTTCATGAAAATCCTTTTTTGAACTGAAATGAGCTCACCTACACACACCAAACTCGATTCTTCTTCCTTGTGAGGCTCCTCTTGGTGCATTTACACTTGTGAGTAGCATCCCAATTTTATGTGGAGAGGTGGTAGAAGAACTTTTTGGGAAGGTACCAAAGTTTCTTGGAGGACATTTTTTTCACTGACTGTTAGCACCCTCAGCTGCCAACTCTTCTTAGTCCAGTGATTTTGTTGGTCTCGACTGTCCCATAGACACAGAAAACAAGGATATTTGGTATACCCAGCTTGTTGCCCGAGCAGCATGCACAAGACCTTCAAGTCCCCACACACTTGCCAATCATGGTCTTCATATTTAAGTTTATGAAGAACCAATTCCAAGTTCTCATAGGTTTCCTTCAAGTGTACGGAATGACCTACAGGTATGGAAGTGTAAAAACCATTGTGGAGTAAAACTGCTTTGAGACTTCTTTTTGAAGAATCTATAAAAAGACACCATTACTCTGAATCATATTGGATTTTTAAATTGAGTGAAGATTGGGGTATGAAATGGAATGCTTCCATTTGGAATTAAATCCTTTCACATCGCATGAACAAAAGTAACAGTCATTACTATGGTTCTTTTGCTCTCGCCATACCATAGGAATCCCATAACGGAAAGATTTTTTCTTATCCTTGAACCAGTTTTGGAGGTCCTCAACACACCATTTGCATACTTTATGAGGCACCCAAACTATATCTTTATCTCCAATTTTTAGTCCAAGGTATGCAAAGTATACTTTTTTCACAAAGTCTGTAATATTCTGCTGTTGCTTCAACACTATATATTCACCACAGATGAAACAGAAACTGTCTGGCGAATTAATACACTTTCGCAGAGCCATAACATAACGGTTGAAGAATGACGATCTAACATGAATTGCGATGAAAAAGTGTGAATAGCCTAGAACCAAGAACCTGATGATGATTCGTGCACAAGTGTGGCATGCAGGAGAGAACAGCTCTGTGTCTGTACACGAGACATCACATTGCTGGCCATGCCCCCTGCACTGACTGGAGATGCTATCTGCCCTGTGTTTCCCTCCCACTGGATTCTTCAGGAAAGATTAACCCCTTCTACCATTAGAAGCACAGACTTAAAACTTGCTTATCTTATGTATATATTGCTGACCATCAGATTTACAGTGCTATATTTTTTTACATAACTCGGACAAACCCTTTAAGGGTTTTTCTGGCATTTTATATCTTAAATGCACTTATGTGAATTAATTAATAGTAATTTGGACTTTAAATTTAGTTAAAATAAAAACATTCCAAAAATTATTTTTTTTTGATAAATTTGAAGACAATTTTGCATGTTGTGGCAAATCATGACATCTAGGAGTTTTTTCAATATTTTATTTGTTTTCAGCACACCAAAATACATGGAAATTAGATGAAAATAATCAAACAGCTTTTTAGTCGCAGACCTGTGTTATGGAAGCCATCGAAATAGAGAAATACCCCCAAAACATGAATAAATGTGATGATAGCTTCTGCCTACCAGACATCTGGAAACTAGCCCTAATCAACAAACGAGTCCCACCCATGAAAACTGACACCGGACCCAGAACAACACAGGACACCAACACCAATCACCCTCACCAGACCCAAACCCAAACCAATCCCATAGACCAAATGCAACCACCATCCAGAAGCCAAACCATGGCGGCATCACCAACTGCTGCACCCCACTCCAACCCCCACACTAAGCAAACTGACACATGCCATGAACACATGACCAGACCGCAAACTCAGTGCCAAACCAAAGCCTGGGTTGTTACATCACAGCCATCTGCTCAGGATATTACATCACAGAACTCAGGAGGTTACAACACAAAGGCTAAGGATGTTACAATGAAGCCAACCTCCCAGGATGTTGCAGCACAGGACCCAGCTGTGCTGCAAGTGTATCACTACACTAGAGCTCAAGATAAAACTACACTAGAGCTCAGGATGTCATCACACAGCCCATTACCCAGGTCGTTACAATACAAATGGGCACACAACTAGTACCTCAGCCACACAGGATGTTACGAAACAGCCGATTAATCTGCATACATAAACTCCATCAACTAATCAAGATGTAACAACACAGCCAACCAACTCGCTTACAGCATTAAAGCCAGCACTCCATACTCCAGACAGCAGCTCCGATCACACTTTGCTCGCACAAGTATGAAGCTGAAGGCACCAGCTTGAGGATGGTGAGTGGGACCTCGTCGAAACATTGGCAAGATACTCTCAAACTTACACGGGAGAAGACCCGAATACGCCAAGACCAGCATAGAAAGTGTTTCTTTCTATAAATTTTGTTGGCCGTGGTGGAGTGCTGGCTTTGTTTCAGTAAGTGGAATGATTGTTTGTGTGGTTGTATCATAGCCAATCATTCCACTTACTGAAACAAAGCCAGCACTCCACACACACCCAGCAAGATTTATAGAAAGACGGCAGCTCCGACCATGCTTTAAGCCCAAAACCCAGCCTGAAGATGGTGAGTGAAACGTTGCCAAGACAATCTCAATCTTATATGGAAAAAGACCCGAATACAACAAGACCAGCATACCTACACCCGTGAAAATCTATGAAAACACACACACACACACACACACACACACACACACGGTAAGGTGAATTGATGTAAACATTTAATAATACAATATGATGTTGGCTATGTAATAGTATACATGTGATTATATGTTATGAAAATAGAAAAATAAACTTTTTTATAAAAAGAAAGTCTCTTTAGAAAGGTTGATGAGAAGATAATGATATTTGGATAAAGACATATAAAAAGACTTTGATCCAGTTCCAGACCAAAGAGATGTTCTTACAATTGGAGAATTAATTGAGCAGATTCTATCTGTTTCTCTGAAGTTTAAGTCTGCATATCCCTACAATATTTAGCCTCTGAATGGGGAAGTGGCAAATTCTTTTTGAGATGGATGGATTTATAACATCTAACCGGAAACCATTTCTATTTGGACTGTGATGGGAAGATAGATTTATTGTGGAGACTGAATCCATTATATTTAATTAGATAACAATTAATAAGAGATGCTATTAAGGAACAAATATGGATATTTGATTCATGATAAACTATTTTTAACTTTTAGGATGATTTGGGATGTTGCCATGGTGAATGTTTTATGAATGTATTATAGTAACTCTTTGTTAACATAGAGTTTTGAAATCATTTTGTTTTGTTTTAATATTATTTTTCCTGTTAATTATTTTGTAACTAATATAATATACAGAAGATAGATTGATAACTTGCAAATAGATTTATTAATTTTAAAAGGGGCGGTTACAACGGTGGGAACCAATGCCATAGTAATGTATTAATCAATATTCAATTTGGAGGTATAATATTTTTTGTCCTTTTTTGGATTTTTTTTTAGTTTTGTATTTTAATCCTGTTTTGAATAAAATAAAAATAGACAGAGAAAAAAGAGAGAGAATTACAAAGTTCTTTTAAGGAAATTGCATAGTTGTGTCCACAATTTTAGCAGCATTTAAAAAGATGTCATGACTTTATGCTGTTAATATAGTTGAAAAAGCCAACAATATCAAAATGCCTTATGAATACCACTAATTTATTATTAAAAAGTTTAAGCAAAAAAATGTTTTATAGTAGATTGTGCTCTGAATTAAAAGCAGAACTTGTAGTCATTCTGGACCAATTTTTACAATGGTCCAATTTGATTTAGGCATAGAATCTGATGGATGGGGATGGAATTTCAAACGAATAAATGCAACTTACCATAATTATGACTTGAGAAGAAATGAATAGAACGAAAGCAATAAAGGGATAGCTAATAAAAGAGGTAAGCTGTTCTCAGACAGCCTTAGTTATAATTAAGATTCCACCATGTTGATGTATTAAATAGTCAATCAATAGCTATGGTGCTTTGACATTTCATTTCTTTGCAGACTGGTTTTAATTTGATGTAATTCAGCTGGGCAGGTATTGCTCTCTTTGCGTCAGTCTCCTGTGATAGTTGAGCTCTGAGGTGAAAAACTATGCATTCATTGCTCAAAAGGAGAGAACTGACAAAAAGAACTCACCTTAACTTTCTTTAATTCATGTGGCAGAAAGAGTAACAAGCCAAGCAGAGAATATTAAATGCTGAATGGCATAGACATTTAGTGCCAAAGGTTTCCCAAGCAGAGTTAATTCCTTAATTAATATTGATGTATCATAGTATTAAAATATTTCCCTATTACAGTGTTTCATTAAGGCCACCTAAACACTTTAAAATATGCATCTGGCTTGGCCAATATAAGCTCAACCAAACCAATTGATCTAATATTGACTTAAAGACTTAACTAGTTTGGGATAAAATGTAAATTATATTTAGAAAGATTGAATGAAAGGGGATACCTTTATGCCATAATGTACTTGTGCCATTGGATCATTGTTTCAGAGATACTGCCATTCCTAAACAGAGAAAAAGAATGACCATGGTATTGGAAGTAAGAATGACAGCTAATGATGCATTACTGCAATTAACTGTCACTGCACAGACGCATAGCAGTTCTGGAGCAGCCACCAACTTTGCCAAATTTCAATCACATGGGAGTAATAGACATTTTGAGCCATGATATTAGGATTTCTATTTGAAGTGTGTAGGATTCAAAAATTGTTGCTGTATGATACTTTGTTCCACCCAATTGAAGATTACAAATAACGGTGGAATCTGATATCCAATTGAGGGGAAGAGTGACTGAAAAGTCTAGAATCACTTGTGGGAAGGAAGTGGCTGAAGGGAGATAATCCATGAAACTGCTGTATTTATTTAGTAATCTGGTAAGATTCCAATCTATAGGCAAACAGCAATAAGCATACCACTCTGATCAGCTCTTTGTGTTGCTTCTGGTTCTCAGTGCTTGACACAAATAATAAAATAGGCATGAGAGTAGTATTTAGTAGTATGTAGATGGCACCTTTTTAATATAGAAAGTAGGAGAATAAGCCTTGAAGTATCTCTTTCATATCTGCTTTACTCCTCTGCATAATCATAATCATTCATTATACATTTCTGCCAACTATCAGCAAATTTGCTACATAAAAGAATTCTACAGGTTATCTTTTCAAATGAGTTCCCACAGTCCTTTCTACCTCTTCATTTGACTCAAGCAGACAGTCATGAAGGTATTGTTTCAATTTTGGGAATAGGTAGAAGTCATATCATGTCAAATTTGGACAATGGAAGATATGATAAGATAGTACAGTAGAACCTCCATATGGTCATGACCATAATTCGTTCCATAACTTTGGTTGCAAACTGATTTGGTCATGACCCAAACCTAATTTTGGAAATTTGGTGCTTACAAAAAAAATAGTGTGGAAGGAGAAATTGGCTGCAAAAAAAAGTATTTGTGACTTTTTGCAGCAAAGTTTTCTTGTATTTCTGAACTTACCTTAATACTAATTTTAAAGGTTTAAATGTAGCAATTGTTGAGGAAAAATCTGGTCTAGTTCTCATTCTAAACTGAAGAAAGATGCAGAAGAAATGAACTGAAGGCAATTGCAATTGGAAAGGAAGACTCCATTTATTTGGTAGCCAGAAACTGGCAAAATGGGGTTGAAATAGGTTGTCTTTTATGTATTCTTTGCAGCTTTGTGATTTCCTGTTCCTATGCAAGAATATATCCTTTAATATGTTCCTATGGTGTCATGTAGGGGTCATGGCTGACACTATACACAAAACAGGAAATGCAAATCCTAGGTCTTTTGTTTGTCTGAACTAATCTTGTCAATTTTAGCTCCTTGCCTACTGTGTTGCTTATTTGGAGTTTCTGGCTGTTCTTTGTTTATGAATAGAATAGCCCAGCTTTCTGAATGGATACAAAATACCCATTCCTAAAGACTAGCGTCTCTTGGCTTCTCCTTGAGGCTATTTTCCTATAGCAGGAAGACTGGGGCTGCTTTCTGCCTTTAGGAAGATATTTGTCCTGTTCTCCTTTAGGGAAAAAATTCTATTGTGCCTCTTTTAAATATTAAGAATGAAGAATATTTTATTTTGGGGGAGAGGGGCTTTCCTACTCAATGTAGCACTGTGAGGCAACAATGATACCAGGTTCAAGGATATACATATGAATAACACAATTTGTGCACCATGAGTTTTCTTGATAAAATCTGAGGTTAATTTACACCTCCTTCCCCACGTATACAGAGGTGAAAATTTGGGATGATATTTAGCCACTAATGCTTTATTTCTGAATCATAATAATGAATCCTTTGACAGTCAAAAATTCAATCATGGCATATTGCTCAAGGCTAATGATGATACTCATTGCAGGTTTCCATTCCATCAATAGTAAGCCTATTTTTTCACAGCATCTTCTTATCAACTGAAGTAAAAGAACAAAAACTAAAGTACATGATTCAACTTTCAGTGAACCAGTAGTGCCATCTGTTGGTATATTATAACATTATAGGCATTTCTTTTCAGTCAAACCTTATAATATAATAATCCCAAGAGCTCACTGTATTCATTAGCAAAGAATTACCTTCTTTTCTGCGACATCTGTGATTTGATTACTAGCAAATATTTTGTTCAATGGTTTTGAAATGATGTCTGCCTGCTGGTCCACACAATCTGAACTTGTCTAGAGTGGATAGATGTTATCTTACCATTTTCATGCCTTTTTTGACTTATATACCTCTTATGTCTTTGTGGTACTGCTTTTGACAGGCTGGAGTATTTTTTTTTCCGAAAGGCAAGTATGAATTAAGCAGTTCCGCTTTTTTTCCTGCTATCTGTTACCTCCTTGCAGTCTCCTCCCATTAGTGGACAGATCATTTTTTTTACTTTTGTCTTATTTTTGATATGTTGAATAAAACTTTTTAAATTATTTTTTATAGTTGTTGCAACTCTTAGTTCATTCTGAGCCTTAATTTTCCTGACTGATTCCTTGCAGATTTGGGCTATTTGCTGGTATTCTGATTTAGTGATATGTCTCTCTTTCTATTTTTTATACATGTTCTTCTTGTCCCCTAGTTCATCTGGGGTCTCTTACTTTTCTTTCTCAATGGCTTTGTGTTAGATAAACACATTTATCACAATTTTCAAACATCTTGAGTTATTTTTCCCTTTAAGATTCCCATCAACAGGCTCTTTTATAAGCTGTCTCTTGATTTTGATGAGGTCAGGTCATTAAAATCTAAGATACTACTTTGACTTTGCTCAATTATTTGTCCCTGCATTATATTGATATTTTATTATGTTCATTTGTTATGCTCACATAGATATCCACATAATTTATCCAAAGTGATTACTGATCTACAACATATCATACATCTTTGGCAACAAAGAATGAAAAGTCTCTTGTAACTATTGGCTGTCAACGAAATTGCTCATATTTTTTCAACTGAGATACAGTTACTATACAGGTGTTGTTGAGAGTCAGAGTTTTGAAAAATCACTTATTGATCCTTGTGTCAAATAACATTACACATACATTTCTGTTCAGCTAAGGGGTGAAAAGAAGGAAGAAGTATGTGTGTGGTGGTGGTGGTGATGATGGTGGTGGTGATGGTAGTGGTGGTGGTGGTGTGTGTGTGTGTGTGTGTGTGTGTGTGTGTGTGTGTGTGTGTGTGTTGAAGCCATAGCTAAGCCACGTTACATTCTCTGATGGACTGATTCTTTTAGAAAAACATTTCATGAAGGAATAGAACTGAAAAGTTAGACCAGGGCTTTCCTAAAAACTAGTAACCAAGAATGCAATTCCTTGCTATGCAGGTTGCAGAAACACATGAACAATTTTTTTCAATAATTTCTGAGCTTCCAGATGATTTTTCCAAAATGGTTACTGCATTGTTCATCAGTCAACATAAAACCATTATGTGGCAGGAAAGATTTGGAATTTTTTTTTGCCTTCCTGGACTGTTCCTAATATACAAGTGCCTTTGACATGACCTTTTGTTTAAAAATTTTTTGAAGTTATGGAGGCCTGAAAAAGTGACTTGTGACCAATTCTCCTACTTACAATCATTGAAGCATTCTCATGATCACATGATCAAAATTTGATATTTGGCAATCAGCATGATAGTTACAAGTTACAGGAGTTATGTGATCTTGTATTACCATCCTAGAGGCTTGAGATAGGTAAAGCCAATGGGGGAAGTCAGATTTGCTTAATAGTCATGACACAAAAGAATAATAAAATTGGTCACGACTCACTTAATGACCATATCGCTTACTGGTGGAAGTTCTATCCCAAATTGTAGTTGCAAATTGAAGCCTCCCTGTAGTTATTATTTATTTATTTTTATTATAGCTGCCAGGGTAGATTCTAAACGGCTTACAAAATGCAAAAACTATAAAAAAAATAGTTTAAAACATTCAACAATGTGAGTAGTTCACACTAAAGTAATCATCATAATAGCAAATTGTACCAGTGGGACCACAATATATTCTAAGTCTGACAACAAAGCAAGATCTTAAGGACTTTTAAGAATCTCAGTTGTCTAGATGTGGAATATTTTGCACAATTTTTTGTATAAGCCACCATTGGATTGCAGAATTATATGCCAAGACTACAGGTGTAACAAGCTACAGTTATGATGGAAATAACTTCTTAAGTAATATTCCATGATTGAAGGAACAAAAAAAAACAGGCTTTATCAAGGTTTTATCTTGAAAACATAGGTCCTGTTGTGAGGATACATTTTCTGGAGACAATTAGAGGAACATCTTTACACCAGGATGCTCTAAGGATGCTATTTGGATACAATCTTTGTGAATGACCAGTCAGATGTCAAAATACATAATAGCACATTTGCATTAACAAAGTTTATTCACTCAGTTTTGATTTGATTTGTTTTTATTTTATGTTAATTAATCAATATATTTTTTCATTACATTGGCAATGTTTGTATATAAAAACAGAAGATTTAGAAGAACAAGATGTCTGTAAATTTTGAAATTCTGTTAAAATCTGATGTTATATCATTTATATAATTTGTGTCAGTGTTTGTTTGTTTATTATGCTGCCCATCTCACCTATAAGGTAGCTCTGGGCAGCTTACAGATTATAAAAAGACAAATACGAAAAAGAATTAAAATATTTAAATTATGCAATTTAAAATTTTAATAATATACAAATCAGGACTAAGAAGTGGATAGCATGGGAATGAAATCTTCTTACTCATCAATCATCTACAGTTATGAGCAGCCCTCTTGAGACCCCTAGCCCAGGAGGAAAAGCCAAGTTTTAATGTCCTTCTGGAATGCCCAAAGGGTAGCAGTTCTTATATTTGGTGGAAGAGTGTTCCACAGTCTTTACTTTGACCATGCTCGCTGGAATTCCTTAGCACAGCAGGCCACCAACCTTTGCAGCTTGGCAGCCCAGCTGGGGCAGAGGGAACTGGGCTGCAGGCAGACAGCTCCAGTCACATGAGCGATGAGCCAAAGTGCATGCACATGTATAAGGGCTACTCAGTTGTGTGATACTGTGTGCATATGTGCATCCTGGCTGGTTCCAAATAGGCAATGGCGTGGTAGTGAGTTGCTGTTGGGGACTCTGGCTTAGTAGACAGGCTCCATAGTGGACCTCTTCTGCTGGTGTGAGTTAGATAGGCTAGTCCCTTTGGAGTGAGACATCTCCTCAGATATCCTGGATCCATGCCACAAAGGGCTTTAAAGATAATAACCAATAATAATAACAACCTTGAATTGGATCCAGAATCAAACTAATAACCAATGCAGCTCATTCAACAACAGTATTATAGGGGTCTAGGAATTCTAGGCTCCCAAAACTGTACACTCTGCATCAGCTATAGCTTATAAATATTCTTCAAGGGTACTCCCATGTAGAGGACATTGCAGTAATTTAGCTGAGTATAATTATTGCATGAGTGATCAATGGCAGGGTGACAAGGTTCAGGTAAAGGCACAACTGGCACACAACATGAAGTTGTGCAAAGGTCTTTCTAGCCACAACTGCCACTTGTTCTTCAAGCAGAAATTGCAATCCCAGAGTGTGCACCGTTTTTTCTGGGTAGTTTTAACCCCATCCAGAACTAAAAATGATAATCTATCTGATCCTAATGTCCTTTACACCTACAGCCATGGTTCAGGTGAAACCTATTGTCATGCGTAGATATCCCTATGGCCTACAGGCACTAATAAAGGGCAGCTACAACATTGCTTGTATAAGTTGTATATTATCAGCATGCTGGTGATATTTCATTCCCTCATGTTGGATTGATTTCTCCAGAAGTTTCATGTAGACCTTTAAAAAGAGCAGAGAAATAATTGAGCCCTGTGGCACCCCACAAAGGAATGGCTGTGGGTTAGCCTATCGCTCCCTATTAACAATGTACAGGTAACCCTAAGGTTATGACCATTCATGTAGTGACTGTCAAAATTATGCGATAGCCTCCCCAAGTATTTATGACACATTCCCAAAATTATGCACCATGGCAGTTGTTCATCCTTGTGAACAAGTACAGAGGCACTGCAACATTTACCCTGCCTATTCCTCCCCTTCTGTCCACAATTGCTTCCCCTCTCCCATTCTGCCACACTGGAATCACATACCTTATGAAGATCTATCTCCTCTCTGCTGTGGTTTCTTTGAGAGTGGGACAATTTTTCTTCCAGCATTCATTTGGCTTGGAAACCCTTTTTGTGTGCTGAGACTAAAATGTTCTGGACACCATGATTTCATGGCCCAAAGTCCCCCAAGATCATGACACCCAGAACATTAACTCTCAGTGCAAAATATTTGCAAGCTGATGGGACACTTTATGGCAGTGCAATTTCATTGCCTCAAAGTGTGCCATTGGCTTGCAAACATTTTGTGCCATGAGGGAATATTCTGGCTACCATGATTTTGTGAGACTTCACGTTGCGAGATCACAGCTCCCAGAACATTTCACTTTCAGTACAAAACTTTTGCAAGCTGACAGGACCCTTTGAGGCAGTGAGATTTCATGGTCTTGGACAACAGAGAGGGTGGAGAGGAGACAGCTCACTAGATCTTCATAAGGTAAGTGATCCAGTGCATCAGGATTGGGGGGGGGGCAATTGCATGAGGTATCAAAGTGGGTCGGGGGAGGCCTTGGGTGATCTTAAGCAGTTGACTTCACTAGGCTCCCTATGCGTCCCCTATCCCGAGACACTTCATATGCACTGAATGACAAGCATATTTGATTAGCGAATGCGTGGGTGACATCAGGGAGTTTTTACATTCGTTTTAGTGATTCACTCCCAAGTGATTCACTTGGGTTATGAATATAATTGTCAGGTTCCATTACATTCGTAACTTGAGGACTACCTGCACATAATTACAGAAATGATAAAAAGCAGCATCAACTTATCAGATGTGATAAGCGGCTTCTAACTGGCGGCTCATTACATGAAAGATTTACTGAATTCCGTAAAGCTAGTTTCTGCTATTTGTGTATTTGTGGGGTTGGATGACAGCTCTGTGGATAATTGTATTTATAATATAGTTATAATTCTGACTCTAAGTTGACATTTATTTCAAAGTTAGCAACTGAGACCACACTCCTTTCATTTTTTTTCCATCACTGTAACTCTCTTTATGTGAAGCTTCATCATCATCAAAGAAAGTTAGTTTGTTTCTGTAAAAAAATGTAAACATGTTTACTCAATAGTATATTTAACATATATTAGAAGCCTGCAATGAGAATTCTTTCGCAATAAGCTTTCAGCATGAAATGAGATGCATTCAGTAATTATATGCATCAGTGCATTAAACAAGCATCTGGTTCTGAAGAAATAGCATGGCTCTGGCTTGTAGAAAAATGGACTTGGTATGCGGAAAAATAGCTTTTTATTTTTTTTCAGTCAGTTAATAATCATTTCTTACTTCTTAACATTTAGTGTTTGATAATTAATTAACCTACATGAGTTTCTAAAAGGGAGTAGGCAGTTGTATAAAATGAATAAATAATGGAAACATCCCTCTGTATATTCTATTACTGCTTTTTGTTTTAGGTTTTTAAGAAAAGGAGAGTTTGGCTGAAGTATGTAGTCTAGACAAGAGAATTTCATTTATTCCATTTATCATTCAAGTTCATTCTTTCTGCTTGATAAAAAATGGCATATTTTTATTGTGTGAATAGTGCCTATCAAAGGAACTTGACTCCTCTACCTCTTACTTACCAGTGCCAAGTGTTCAGAAGACTTATTCAATGTCTAAGCAGAATATCCACCTTTTTAAAATTTCCACATAACCCAATTAGCTTTATTGATTGCATAATAGGAAACAAAGGGAGAAAATGTGAGAAGAAAGAATAGGGAAAAGGGCAAAATAAAGCCTCTCATCCATTGACAGCTGTTTCACTTTTCCTCATAGTTGGGCAAACCCTGCCTAAAACAACAGACTCATTTTTTCATGTTCCTGTTTTATTGTCTCCTTCATTTGGACAATGTCAAAAATGCAGCTCCAAGGAAGAAACAAAGCACTATTATTGGCTTTTCTTGTCAATTTAACATAAGAAGAAAGCTGAGCTGGAGGTTTCCGTATAGTTTGTGATTGCTGAGCAGAGGAAATGCAAGTTGGGAAATTATAATTTATATTATGCATAGAGGAAGAAAGGGGAAAAATGTGGACAATGTGTGATGCAAATGCAGAATTAAAAAAGAAGAAGAGAATTGAAAAGTGATTCAGTTGATACCCGGTCATATAGGACAGTAAGCCATTAGTGTTTTTGACAAATTTTGACAAAAATTCAATTCACAAGTTCCACCCTGTGCCAGCCATGGAGGAGACCATGCCCGACCGTCCTGCCATTTTTGTGAAGCAACTTGCCAGCGGTGTGAGAAGAAGGGACATATCGCCAAGGCATGCCGCAGCGAATTCCCTACCACTATCAGACAGCCCAAAAATACACAAAGCCGTCAACAGAGGCCCAAACCAGGGGCCTGGCAGAAGTACCCACAGCAGTCTGAAGGCAACGATAGAGTCGCCAATCATACATTTGTTAGACAAATCTGCTCTGGGCACCCCAAAAAGCTGAAAGTCACTGTCCTCATCGAGGACTCTCCATGTGAGATGGACTTTGACACCAGGTCATCACTGACCATAATGCCGTGGTCAGTTCTCAAGCAAGCGATCCCGAAGCTACAAAAGCGGCACCTCCGAAACCCTGACATCCGCCTGTGTGATTACCAGGGAAACCAGGTCCCCATCATGGGCCAAGGCACCTTCTGGGTGAACTACAAACACTTCTGCGAAAACCTCCATGTGATGGTGGTCAGTGGTAACCTTCAGAGCTTCTTGGGGCTTGATTGGTTCCAAGCTTTGGGGATGGAAGTGACTGGAATCAACTCCGTGAGGGACGACGGCACTGAAGCCATCTTTAAGAAGTTCGAGGACATTTTCAGCACCGGTCTGGGTAAGTACAAGCGAACCCCAATTTCCTTTAGCTTGGACCCCACCATGGCCCCAATTAGGCGTAAACCTAGGAGAGTACCTTTCGCTCTCCGTCCTAAAATTGACAAAGAAATTGACAAGCTCATGAGCCAGGGCATCTTAGAGCCAGTCGATCACACACACTGGGAGATGCCTATTGTGACACCCGTCAAGTCTAATGGGTCTATCCACATCTGCGCAGACTATAAATGCACAATTAATAAAGCATTACAACAAAGCGCCTACCTTGTGCCCATTGTACAGCACCTACTACATTCTCTTGGTCCAGGAAAAGTCTTTGCAAAATTAGACATGGTTCAGGCATACCAACAATTGCCAGTAGATGGCGCTACCGCAGAGGCTCAAACCATTGTGACACACAGGGGTGCATTCAAATGCCACCACCTGCAATTCGGAGTTAGTATCGCCCCTGGACTATTCCAAAGCGTCATGGAATGACTTTTGCAGGGATTCCAGGAGTCGTCCCCTATTTTGATGACATCTTGGTATTGGCTGCAAATGAGGTGCAACTTTTAAAGTGCATACGAATAGTTTTAGCCAGAATTAGAGACAAGGGTCTCTGCCTCAAAAAAGAAAAATATCAGATTAATGTACCAAAGGTTGAATTCTTTGGGTACCTGATTGATGGATCTGAAATCCACCCAACCTCACAAAAAATTAAAGCTATTAAGGATGCCCCCACACCTCGCAATCAGACTAAACTGCAGGTGTTCTTTGGGCTCCTTAATTTCTACAGCATCTTTCTCAAACAGAAAGCCACCATTGCTGAACCATTACATTGCCTCCTAGCCAAGAACGCAAAATGGTCCTGGGGCAAAGCTGAGACTGCTGCATTTGCCACAGTAAAACAACTCTTGTCAGCAGATTCTTTCCTAGTACTGCCAGACCCTGCCATTGATGTTGACCTGTGCTTCCCCTTTTTGTTTTGGCGCTGTCCTCAGCCACCGCATGCCTAACAGCACCGAAGCCCCTATTGCATTTTACTCCAGGACCTTGTCCGCCATGGAGCAGAACTACAGCCAATTGGACTGAGAGGCTTTGGCTGCAGTGGCCAGAGTAAAAATATTCCACGAATATCTCTACAGCTGGGATTTCGAACTGATTATGGACCACAAGCCATTGTTGGGCTTACTGGCTGGGGATCGCCCCATCCTGGTATCATTATCCCCCCACATGACCAGGTGGATTATTTTTATGGCTGCCTACTACTACCATCTCATTCACTGACCCAGATCCACTTTAGGGCATGCAGATGTGTTGAGCCGCTGGCCATTGCCTGAAGTTCTAGCTGATCCCACACCCAAGATGCTGGTTCTTCTCGTTGACTGCCTGGAAACCGGACCTGTCTCATCTAGTGACATTGCACACCATTCTGCAGAGGACTCCACAATAAAGCAAATTTTGAACTGGGTGTGGAGGGTGTGGCCCAAGGGACCTGTTGGGGCTGATTTCAAAATGTATTTTGCCAAACGCAATGAACTGTCGGTTATTTACGGATGTTTGCTGTGGGGGAACCGGGTAATTATTCCCACCAAACTGTGCATTGCAGTATTAGAAGCATTACATGTAGGGCATCCTGGGATCATCAGGATGAAGTCTCTGGTAAAGAGTTACATATGGTGGCCTAACATGGACAGGGAGATCGAAGAATGAGTGGGCTACATGCACACCATGCCAGGAGTCCAGACCGGCTCCCCCAGAGGCGCCCACTAAGGAGTGGGAATGACCACAAGCACTATGGTCCAGGGTGCACATTGACTTTGCTGGCCCAGTACATGGCCAAACATTCTTCATAATTGTGGACACTTACTTGAAATGGTTAGAAGTAGTCCTGATGACTTCCACTACAGCGGAAGTGGTCATCAAGATGTTACGAAGACTCTTCTCCACGCACGGCCTGCCTGATATCTTGGTCTCTGACAAGGGGCCCCAATTTATGGCCATGCCATTCAAGACCTTCCTAGCATCGGAGGGAATCAGGCATGCCCTGGTCATGCCATTCCATCCAGCCTCCAATGGTCAGGCGGAGAAAATGGTGAGATCTGCAAAAGAGGCCCTCGCTAGGATGGGCCCAGGTGATTGGCACACATGAATTGACCACTACTTACTGATCCAACATGCTACTTACTTATCCAAACACTACTTACTGATGCTACCACTGGGAGAAGCCCAGCCCCTCTGAGATTCTCATGGGGTGCCGCCTAAGGTCACACTTAGACCGGTTACATCCAAATTATTCTTATCACCCCCAGACTCCACAAACAAGGTTTGATCTTTTACCATAGGAGATTTGGTATACGCCCACTACTACACCGGGGGAATGTTGTGGATTCCTGCTACAGTAATAGGGATTACCAGTACTCGATCATATCTGGTAGAGCTTGAGGATGGTAGGAATTGGAGAAGGCATATCAACCAATTCTGTAGCCACATTTCCAACTCCACACTTAGACAACCAATGGTAACTCCTTCATGAGCTAGCCAAAGCCCTACCCAAACAAAACAAAATAGCAGTCCTTCCACATCCAACTCATGCCCGAGAATATCGGAAGGAGCTCCAGCCACGGCCTGTGAAAAGTTCCAGGAGTTTCCACCAGAGAGAGTTGCGGAGCAAATAAGTCCATCCAACTTGTCCAAGGAAACCACTCCCATTGAATTGCGCAGGTCAGGCAGAGCTACGCAAAAGTCCACCTACCTGCGTGACTACGTCACCAGTTGGATTGTTCTATCCTAGAGGGGAGGGTTGTTAGATATTTTCCCACACACACTGACAGTGGTTTCCACCAAGGTCCTCTGTTACGACGGGAACAGAGGTTTAATCCCATTGGTCAAAGAGTCTGACAGATCCCTTCAAAAGGGGCTGCTGTCCGACCTTATTTGTAATAAAGAGTTATTGTTACTGAAGCCTTTGTGTTCCTTCCTTTACCCGATCTAACAAGATCACTTTAATTTCTCATACATAATCAAACAGGTATCTAATAATAACATTGCTTTGGAAGCCCTAAATAGATGATGACGCTCCCATACTAAATGAAACTATACCACATGTTCTATTTAAACAACAATGGTATGCATGTCAGCAACTGAACTGTACTTTCAGAAATTATTTATGAGAATGCTAGGATTATATGTGGCCTATTGTCTTGCATATTGGTACTATAGTAAAAACCAATAAGGCAATAGCCAAAATGTTTGGTACCTATATAAATGAATTACATAGATATTCATCAGTGCAGTTGTATTTTGGCTATTAGTACATAATTCCAAATATAATACATGCTAACTTTAACAGTTATGTGTTAATAACCAAAATACAACTGCACTGATGATAATAAATAACATAAAGAATCATGGTCCAATATGGAAAAATCTGTTATTATATGTGTTCTTTTGTTCCACTTACAAACCAAATATTGTAAAAGCAAAATACCTTGGCTAGTGACCATGGGAAAACAATTGAATTAGGATAATACAGACATTAACATAAATTCAGTAATAGGCAACCCTGATAAAATTTTATTATCTAGCAAGCTACAAGCCAAATCAGATAAAAAAGTGATTATATTTGAGGGTCTGTAACTTAATCAAAGTTTTTGCATGATTAGGAATATGTGTTTATATCTTATATCTTATTCTATTTATATCTCTATCAATTTGGAAGCATATGCAAATCTTAAACCTAGTTAAAGCAGAATTTGATGTAGAATATAACATTTTGACTAAGTTTTTCATTCCTTGTCACCTGTGACAAACTGTTTAGCTCACGTGGCTTATTTGTGACATAAGAACAATTCAATTCTTGGTCTAGTGCTAGGATTGGGTGAATTTTTGGTTTACTAGATAACTTCCTTGTTCTCTATTTTGCAAGTATATTTTATTGGCATGTGTAGTGTCCTTCATTTTCTTTGAAATTCCTTTGCTATCGAGTGAATCAATAATTAAAGTTATGGTTATAATTTTATGGATAGTACAGTAGAAGAATGATGATTAAAATGATTTTTATGTACCAAATTTCAACATAGTGAATGACTCAAGAATCATAATATATTTGGAACCGTTTGGGACAGCATTTTTATTAAGAAAGTGTTGTAGGGATTTCTGCCTTCATCAAATTATATCCCATAATACTCTGAGCCATGCGCATCTATTGTTTGTTCTTTTGTTTATTTTTGCAGAACTTCTTGTTATATTCACTAAAAATGCTCTGCTGCTTTTCTTCTTCTTCTTCTTCTTCTTCTTCTTCTTCTTCTTCTTCTTCTTCCTCCTCCTCCTCCTCCTCCTCTTCCTCTTCCTCTTCTCCTTCTCCTTCTCCTTCTTTTGAGTTAGACTAGAATCCTAGATCTGCTTCTACAGTATTTCTTAGTAGTTAAAGACTAAAAATGCATTGTTCCTTCCTCTTAAAGCTCAGCTGGATTATAGAATAGCAGAGTTGGGAGGGACCTTGGAGGTCTTCTAGTCCAACCCCCTGCCTAGGCAGGAAACCCTACACCACTTCAGACAAATAGTTATCCAACATCTTCTTAAAGACTTCCAGTGTTGGAGAATTCACAACTTCTGGAGGCAAGTTGTTCCACTGATTAATTGTTCTAACTGTCAGGAAATTTCTCCTCAGTTCTAAGTTGCTTCTCTCCTTCATTAGTTTACACCTATTGCTTCTTGTTCTACCCTTTGGAGAATAGTTTCACTCCCTCTTCTTTGTGGCAACCCCTGAGATATTTGAACATTGCTATAATGTCTCCCCTAGTCCTTCTTTTCATTAAACTAGACATATCCAGTTCCTGCAACCATTCTTCATATGTTATATACAATTGGACTGTGTTGATAAACAGAAAGGAAAGCTATAAAGATCATCAGGTTCAGTTTGCCTTTTTAAAAGTTTGTTATGCAGAATTGTCCTAGTTGAATACACAACTATTATCAAAACAAGTTTGATCTAAATATTTCATTGCCTGATGGGGAACCTTGCTCTGCAGATACACTTACTGTATGTATGTACACACATACATGTACATTACCCAATGGTAATAATCTGTCATCACCAGAGACAATTACTTTTTAAAAAATATGCTAACCATGTGTAATGGCACAACCATTTGAATGCAATATTGCAGGCTAACTTTGTCCACAGCCAGGTGTTCAATCCTGATTGGCTCAAGGTTGACTCAGTCATCCATTATTTCGATAAAATATGGACCCAGATTGTTGGGGACAATATCTGGACATTTGTAAATCACTCAAAGTGCTGTAAAGTACTATGGAGCAATAAATAAATCTAATTGCTATTGTAACAGGGTATATAAGTAATTGAAACATAAACACACTCACTAGGTTTCTTGACTAAAATGTGATTGGCTAATCTGAAATTCAAGATGCTATACAGAGATTAATAGATGCATATATAGCAACCCATGATGTCAAAAAGACGGTTCCACCACAAATCCGCGGTAGACTAAAGCGCGCTCGACGAAAGCGCGTACATGACGTCATCACAGCGCGACGAAAACGGCATGCTGTGAGCGGTAAATTTAAAATTAACGCGAAAACCTTACCCTAACCCCCCCAAATCTAAACCTAAACCTAACCCTAAGCCTAACCCTTAACCTAACCCTAAACCTAACCCTAAACCTAACCCTTAACCTAACGCTAAACCTAACGCTAACCCTTAACCTAACCCTAAACCTAACTCTAACGCTTAACGTAACCCTAACCCTAACCCTTAACCTAACCCTAACCCTAACCCTAAACCTAACCCTTACCTTTATGTGAATCGGCTTGCTTTAATTTAATTTTAATTTTAATTTAATTTATTTTTAATTTTATTTGTCGCGCTGCTGATGACGTCACATACGCGCTTTGATCGGGCGCGCTTTAGTGGACCGCGGTTTTGACGGGTCACGAAAAAGACAAGTGTTTCAGCATCAATGACAAAACCACAAACTTGTGTTCTGGAATCACTTGCATGCTTATATTAAGATGCATGCATTATCATTTGTCCCCTTCATACCAATGCGTGTGAATTATGGGCAGTAATTAAAATGCAACAGTAAGAAGTCAGTTATATCTGGGCTGCAAACCTGGAATAACCTAAAGGATAGTAAACAGATACAGATACAACTTGACTTTTTATTCAGCTCAAAGATGTTATCACTAAATAAAAACATTTTTAAAAACCTATCATCATAGGCCATTCTAAACACTATACTTTTGTGAAACTCATCTAAATTCAAGGTATTCAAGTCCTTCCTATATGAACAATGCTGAAAGACACAGACAAAAACTAGACTTTTCTTATTTGACAATCTCAGCTGCTTGATCCTCTCCCATTCAGTGCACTGAGCAAGATGTTTCTATCAAGGTTTAAGGGTTTCTGAAATAATTAAGATATTTATTGAAAATGTAATAAGATGAACATATTTATTAACATTTATCATAATTTTACATATTATTTGAGATTGAGATTTGAGATTTATTAGATTTATATGCTGCCCTTCTCCCAAGGACTCAGGGCGGCATACAACAATTAAAAGAAACACATGATATAAAAGTTAAAAAAATAAATAAATGGAATATCCCAAACCCAATTAAAACCCAATTAAAATTGACAATACATTTTTTTTAAAAAAAATTGAATTAAAATTAACAGCGATCAATACTGTATTTTGTTTTGTTCAGGCCAGGCTGGCTTGTTGGAAAAGCCAACTTTTTAGGGTGCGTCGGAAGGACCGGAGGTCGGGGATTATACGAAGCTCCGGGGGCAGCTCATCCCAGAGGGAAGGCGCTCCCACAGAGAAGGCTCTCCCCCTGGGGGTCACTAGCTGACACTGTCTGGCTGACAGCACCCTGAGGAGGCCAACTCTGTGGAATTCCACTGGACGATGGGAGGCTATCGATGGCAGTAGGTGGTCTCGCAGGTACCCTGGGCCTAAGCCATGGAGCGCTTTAAAGGTCATAATTAGTACCTTGAATCGCACCCAGAAGACAACCGGCAACCAGTGCAGGCTGCCTAAAAGGGGTGTAACATGGGAGCACCTAGGTGCCCCCATGATAACCCGCGCAGCCGCATTCTGGACCAGTTGAAGCTTCCGGGTGCTGTTCAAGGGAAGCCCCATGTAGAGAGCATTACAGTAGTCCAGGCGAGAAAAGATGAGGTCATGAGTGACTGTGCACAGAGCATCCCGATCCAGGAAGGGGCGCAACTGACGTACCAGGCGAACCTGGTAAAAGGCCCCCCTGGTCACGGCCATCAGGTGTCCTTCTAAACTAACAGGATATCCAGGAGGACGCCCAGATTGCGGGCCCTTTCTGAGGGGGCTAAAATTTCTCCCCCTATCATCAAAGATGGAGCAAGATGCACAAATCGGGATGACGGAAACCACAGCCACTCTGTCTTGGCGGGATTGAGCTTGAGCCTATTCCTCCCCATCCAGATCTATACAGCCTCCAGGCATCGGGACATCACGTCGAGGACATCATTTGGGTGGTCTGGGGTAGAGATGAAAAGTTGGGTATCATCAGCATATTGATGATACCGTACCCCAAAACCACGGATGATCTCACCCAGTGGTTTAATATATATGTTGAACAGAAGAGGTGAGAGAACCAACCCCTGGGGCACCCCACAAGTGACATGCCTCGGGGTCGATCCCTGCCCTCCAGTCAACACAAAAGTGACCGATCCGACAGGTAGGAAGAGAACCATCGTAAAAAGGCGCCCCCCACTCCCAACCCCCTGAGTTGTCGCAGTAGGATACCATGATCGATGATATCAAAAGCTGCTGAGAGGTCTAATAGGACCAGGACAGAGGAGCAGCCCCTGTCCCTGCCAGAGATCATCGACCAACGCGACCAATGCCGTCTCCATGCTGTGTCCAGGCCTGAAACCCGACTGAAACAGATCCAGGTAGGCAGCTTCATCCAGGGACTGGGGAAGCTGACGTGCCGCTGCACTCTCAACAACCTTCACTAGAAAGCAAAGGTTGGAGACCGGACGATAGTTGGCTAAAGAAGCTGAGTCCAGGAAAGGCTTCTTAAGGAGGGGCCTCACCACCGCCTCCTTCAAGGTGGTGGGAAAGAACCCCTCTCTCAATGAAGCATTGGTAATCACCTAGAACCAGCCTCGTGTTACCTTCCGGGCAGCCGAGACTAACCAAGAGGGACACAGGTCCAGCACACAATTGGCAGCACTGAGTCTCCCCATAATCCTGTCCAGGCCCTTGGGGGGGTTACAGGATCAAACTCATCCCAGATGGTCTCCACAAGATTCATCCCCGTCGACTCGCCCAAATCTACCCAGTCAGAGTCTAAGCCTGTCCGGATCTGAGCTATTTTATCCTGCAGATACTGAACAGATTCTTCAGCCCAACCCTGCAAGGGGTCTTTCCCAGCTCCTTGGTTAAGTAAGGAGCGGGTCACCCTAAACAGGGCGGCTGGGCAGTTATCTGCGGACACGATAAGAGCGGAAAAATGCTGCCGTTTTGCCGCTTCTATTGCCACTAAGTAGGATTTAATATGAATTCTTACTAGTGTTCGATCAGATTTGGACCGGCTGGCCCTCCAACCACTCTCTAGGCGTTTTTTTCCGGCATTTCATCTCCCGGAGCTCCTTGGTAAACCAGGGGACTACCCGGGATCGACACCGGGTCAGAGGCCGCAAAGGCACAACACGATCCAAAGCTCCAGTGGCCGTCCTAGCCCAGGCTTCCACTAGGGCTTTGGTTGAGTTGTGAGCAAGGGATTCAGGAAAAGTCCCAAGCTCCACCAGGAACCTAAGAAATACATTCATTAACTAGAAATGAAGTTTTAAAATAGAATATTCCCTTATCATTTGAAAAGACTGCAACTGCTCATCAAGTCTTGGTTATGATCTGCTTAGATTCCTTCAGTTTATCTAATTGGAACCAGGAGAGGGTGCTTTTAGCTCTGTGCTTTTCTCTGAATGAGAACAAGGAATAAGAAGTCCTTGTTCCATAGAGCAAAGGAAAAAAACTCCAAGTGTAGTAATTAATGCACTCATAAGTCTGTTGTGAAGAATAATGTCTCTTTCTCCCTTTTAATTTATGGAAATTAATGAGCTGTAAATGTTTTGGCCCTGTTTTTCCCACAGAGTCAGAAAAACTACTACATAATTATTCTGATCTATTTATTCCCATCCCTACCACCACTTTGCCCCCCCCCATTTTTATAGCTGATGTTGCATTTTTCCAACAGAATACTTTAAAAGAATCATTTTGCAATACATGCCACTCATGTATTGCAAAGTTCTACAGTGACTTGGATTTTTCCATAGTAGCTCAGCAAAGTTAAGTAAATGAGCCCAGGATGATGTAAATATCTCTCAAAATAAAATTTAGGATGAGTGACTCTCTGGATTTGATATTTTGATATTTGTTTATTTTTTCTGAATGAAGGAAAAAACCAAATTATTTATAGGAAACTCTACTGCTGGTGAATACTACTTAATTCACTTAATGAATGTTACTAAGTCTAGTTTTATGCACTGATGGTTTGCAAGTATAATATATATCTGTCTACCTGGCAATATTGTACCAGTTCTCTACATGCAGTTTGGATTGGTCATTTACATAAATGATACTTTGTCTTTGTCCCAAAGGAGTTTGATTTGATTCATTATTTAATATTTGGCAAAATCCGAGGCCACATCTGGCATTTAAAAAAAAATCTTAATCTTTATATCATTGAAGAGGTTGAAAAGTACAAATAGAGGCATCTAGAAGCCAAAAAGATACGCCCTATGTCATTGGAGCAATTAGGTAATCTGTCTTTTTGCATCATGACATCATCAAGCAAGTACTTTGTATCATGCGTTTGATGTTCTTAAGTACTCGCAATGTTGTGTGATCCCTGTGCTTGTGCTGAAATGTTCATAGATAGTCAGAAGGGAATATATACTTTGTACTAATTAATGATTTACTGATTCACTCATCCTCCACCAACATTATGGTAGAATGACTAGATAAGAACAAAATAATCTCTTTACTATTCCATAATACTGAATTGGATCTTTCTTTGAAACAATTAATTTGAAGAAAGTACTTTTAAAATAAATAAATAATAAAACCTTTTATTCTGAAAAAAACAGAACCTAAATCCTAAATAATATTTTAAAAATAAAAAAGTATTGCAAAAATTAAAAATGTGCACTTTTCATACAAATTTAAAATTTTACTTGTAATAATTGAAATAACTTGCTTTTAATACAATTTATAGGGCTGAACAGTTGGATGTTAATGAAAATAAAATGGTTTTAGCTAGATGAGCTATGCAAGAAAAGAAGGAAAATGTAAAGAAGTTACATAGTTCCAGAAGGGTTGTTGTCTTTTACAGCAAACATTAGTATTCTTACAGACCAGTAAAAATTATAAGCTTTCATAGCTCACAGTCTATTATATTAAATCCACAGAGCAAAGAGCTAAATTAGGAACATACTCTTTGGGCCCTAGGAAATGGTAAAGGCCATTAAAATTATCTACAGTTGCCATAAACCAGGGATGTCAAATTGGTAGCACATAGGCCAGATATGTCATCCGTAGGCCATGCCTAACTCGGTTCCACAAAGGAAAAAAATGTTGCTATACATCTCAATACATCACATGACACAATCAAGTTTGACACCCATGTCATAAAAAAGCACTATCCTTATATGATAGAGACATTTCAGTACTGACAAGCTATCATCTATGAAAATGAAAAGTGTGTTTTTCATTTAATCCATGAAACAGTGTTCAGTCTACTGAATTCCATTGCTGTTGTCACATGCTGAAAATGTTCTTGTAATTCCTTCAAGGATTGTCATCTTGAGATCACAATTCCAATCTATGACATTCTACTTAGTGATACCCTTTAAGTTCTTAATGTGATATTGAATGTTAAATATGTACATTGATCATTGATTCACACTGCTGTGCATAGAAAAATTGATTAGCGATCTATTTCAAAAAAAGTTTTTAAATAAACCTCAAATCTATGCCTTGCTACCCCATATTAAACAATTGCTTATAAAATACCATAAGATACAGACAACAAAATCTATAACATAGTGTCACAATATTATTTTCATAGTGCAGTTGTTAACTGTTTTGGATTAGGTCCAGATGAGCCCTAGGGAATCTTACAATGGTGATCATAAATATATCTCATTGAGTTGGAACTTGTAGATAGTAAAATAGAAAGAAAAGACTAAGACAGACATTAGTACTTTATGATGTGTCAAATATGCATTCCAAGTAGAATTGGAAGTGTGTTATTCTTTCCATTATTCTTCCCTCTTTTCCTATGTAAATAGTTTATACCTACTAATGCTGAATATGAAAGTACAATAGAAGTCAGATGAGAGAGGGAAAATGAAGATTTTTTGCTAAAGATAGTTTCAAAAGTATATTTTGGCTAACATGTAGTTGCAGTTTATTGACTATAGAAAATACATAGTTCCCAGTTTTGGGCATTACACATAAAGAGATTAGCAAAACTCAGTTTTTAGCAAAATCAGTGGAACGAAAAATTTGAAAGCACGTAGTTCAATCTACCAGCAGATGTCTAGAAGTTGAAAGAACTTTGCAAAATTCTTCAGTGCCATTGTGGACTTCAGCCATGCATCTGCTGACTTGGTCCCAATAGCATAGTTCCTTTCTTCAAGAACAATTTGGCAGATTGATCCAACAATCATGCAATCTGCCTTTTGTTGCACACAACAAAAATCTTTTAGAAGATCCTCATCTATCATCTTTTTTTCTCAGAAAATTTTTATTTTTTTATTGTCTTACATACCATTTTAAGTATACATTCACATAATTATTATTATTCTTTACATTTATCATTCTTATACATTTATTATTTCATTTAATAGGTTATAATATACATATATCATTTGGGTTGCTTTGTTTACCATCCTTTCCTCCTGTTGTAACACTACCTTATTTTCCCTTTCTTTTCTCCCTCCTTCCCTTCTCTACTTTCCTCCTTCCTCCTCTCCTTTCCCTTCCTTCTTCCCTTACCTTTCTCCTATTCCTACTCTTCCTCTTCCCCTACCTACCTTCTCTCCTTCTCTTCCTCTCCTTTCCATCCTCCTCTCCTTACCTCTTTCTTCTTTCTTCCTTTCATTCTCTCCTTCTCCTCTCTCTATTTTCTATTATTGCAGGTATCTCTTTCAGATCTCAGTTTATGTTTCCTTGGGATGGTATTTCGGCAAACCCAAATATAATTGATATCATTTCTTATTCCCTTACCTTTGCTAATCTATCCTAACTATATTCCCCCCCTTTGTATCTCTCTGTTGTATATATACTTATATATTTAATATTTTATTTTCTGTTTTCCCCTCCCCCCTTTTCCATTTAGCAGTGCATTGCCTCGGTTCTATATCTTCTTCCTACTTCCTTTTCTAGTTTCTTTTCCCTAGCCAATCATAAAATCTTCCCCATGTGTTGAAGACCCTCTAACCTCAGGATCAAAATTAATGAAGGACATTGAGGACTTTGGGCGTGTGGCCGGATTAAAAATAAATAAGGAAAAAAACAAAAAACAGATAGAAGAACTAGAGAAAGCAATGGAAATTAAGATAACCAAAAAGGTCAAATACTTAGGGATTTGGCTATCTGCGAAATGTTCTTCTATAAAAGAAGATAACTATAATAAATTATCATGAAACATCCAAAAAGATTTTAAAAATTGATCGAAGCTACAAATATCGTTGATGGGAAGAATCTCAGTAATTAAGATGAATGTCTTGCCAAAAATACTTTATTTATTTCAAACGGCACCAGTCAAATTAAGAGAAAAATTTTATGACTTGGATAAAACGGTACGAAACTTTGTGTGGAACGGCAAAAAGCCTAGAATTAAATATAAACATCTTCAAGATAAAAGAACGCAAGGTGGAATGGGTCTACCAGAATGGAAAACATACCACCAAGCAGCAACAACAATGTGGATAAAGGAGTGGGTAATGTTAACCAATAAAAGAATCCTAACTATAGAAGGTTATGACTTGCAATGGGGTGGCACAATTACTTATGGAGTGAGGGAAACAAAGTCCACAACTACTTTAAAAGACACCATCTAAGAGGGGTACTGATAAATGATTGGCTTGAAATTAGAAGGAAATTCTATATCCAACTACCCAAATGGATATCCCCGACGGAAGCCCTGATATACCCAAATCTGATAAACTTCGACAAAAATGTTATTTATAAACAATTGTTAGACAACCAAAATAGGCTAAACTCCAGGGAAAACTTGGCTGAAATGGGAATAAATATTGATTGGTGGCCATACTTTCAAATACAAAATAACTATAAATCAGATCTAGCACAATTTGGCTTTCAGGACAAGGACCAGGAATTAGATAAAATTTTAATAGGACCAGACGAGAAATTAATCTCAAAAATATATAATTGTTTGCTAATTCGAAAAATGGAAACAGAAAGAGTGAAAGAAGTTATGGTAACCTGGGCCCAGAATATCGGCCACACAATTGAGTTAGATGACTGGGAAAGGGTATGGGAGTGGAACCTGAAATTAACGAAGTCGACAGCTTATAAAGAAAATGTATATAAAATGTTCTACCGCTGGTATCTCTCTCCAACAAGACTGGCAAAAATTTCCACAAAATCATCGGCCAAATGCTGGAAATGCAAAATAACACTGGGTACTTACTACCACATATGGTGGACGTGTCTGGTGGCTAAGACATATTGGAAGCGAATACTAAGGTGGCTAAATGAAATTATGTCAACTAAATTAAACCTCAATCCGGAAATGTTTCTATTAGGGATAATAGATCCAAAAATAATTAAAACTAATCAATATTTACTCGTCCATATCTTGACGGCGGCAAGGATCGCATATGTGCAGTGCTGGAAGAAAGAAAATGCCCCCACTAGTACAATGGTTATGAATAAAATTTTAGAAATAGCGGAAATGAATAGATTGACAATGCTGATTAACGAAAAAGAAGACACAGACTTCTACAAAGTCTGGGAGAAATTATACAAATGGTTTGATAAGAAAGACAATGAGAATTAAGATATAAAATGAGATAGTTGATTAACTTAAAATGACTTAAGCAACAATTTAAATATACAATATACAAAGACTAAGTGACAAATGAGAGAAGAAATGTATTAGAGGTGAGAATTCACCTACAAGTAATATCAATAGACTACAGTGTTGGAAAAACTCTGATGATCTGTTAGGAAAAATCCGTTATAAATACCTGCATGGAATTAGTAACCTAGTCTTATACTAGGCAAGGTGAGATGAACTATGTGAGATGAACAGTGCTGTCTGCACTGTAAATATGTAAAGAGTTTTATTTTTATTTTTTTTTGTATTTTGTAAATCTTGCCTTTTTTTATAACCTTCAATAAAAAATAATAAAAATTTAAAAAAAATCTTCCCCACGTTTTGAAGTACTCCGATTCCTCTTTATCCTTTATTTTCATTGTCAGCCTATTAATCTCTGCACAATCTAATATCTTTTTTACTAAGTCTTCATCTGTTGGTAGCTTATTTAGTTTCCAACTTTGGACAAATATGATTCTTGCTGTTGTAGTTACATATATAATCAAATAGGTATCCTCTTTCTTGAATTTCTCTGGGATAATACCTAGTAAAAATATTTCTGGTCTAAATTCTATTTCTTGTTGTAACATTTTCTTTAACCATACTCTTATCTTAGTCCAATATTTCCTTGCTTCTGCACATGTCCACCACATATGACGGAACCTATTTCTTGTTGACACTTCCAACATTTCGCTGATTTGTCTTTAAACATCTTTGCTAATTTTTCTGGTGACATGTGCCATCTATAAAACATTTTGTATAAGTTTTCTTTGTAAGCTGTTGACATGGTTAATTTATAGTTCCTTTCCCATAGTTGTTGCCACTTTTCTAACTCAATCGTATGACCGATATTCTTTGTCCAGGTTACCATTGTATCTTTAACCACTTCTTCTTCTAACCTAGTTCTTAGTAGGTAGCTATATAGTTTCATAATTATTTTTTCTTCCGTTCCCATAAGTGCAGGTGAAACTCAAAAAATTAGAATATCATGCAAAAATTCATTTATTTCAGTAATGCAACTTAAAAGGTGAAGCTAATATATGAGATAAGACTCATTACATGCAAAGCAAGATAGTTCAAGAAAGCTCATGAAAACCCCAAATCCACCATCTCAGAAAATTAGAATAGTACATGCAATCAATAAAACAAGGATTGTACATTGAACAATATCAGACCTCTGAAAAGTATAAGCATGCATATCTACTCAGTACTTGGTTTGGACCCCTTTTACAGCTATTACTGCCTCAATGCGGCGTGGCATGGAAGCTATCAGCCTGTGGCACTGCTGAGGTGTTATAGAAGACCTAGGATGCTTCAATAGTGGCCTTCAGCTTTTCTGCATTGTTTGGTCTCATGTCTCTCATCTTTCTCTTGGCAATGCCCCGTAGATTCTCTATGGGGTTCAGGTCAGGCAAGTTTGCTGGCCAATCAAGCACAGTAATCCCACAGTCATTGAACCAGGTTTTGGTGCTTTTGGCAGTGTGGGCAGCTGGAAAATGAAGTTAGCATCCCCATAAAGCTCGTCTGTAGAAGGAAGCATGAAGTGCTCCAAAATCTCCTGGTAGACGACTGCGTTGACCCTGGTCTTAATAAAGCACAGTGATCCAAAGTCCTGTTGCTCAGTGGTCCAAAGTCCTCTTTTCTGATGAGAGCAACTTTTGCCAAAAGCACCAAAAACTGGTTCAATGATTGCTGTGTTTGATTGGCCTCTCCATTCTTCCTCCATACTATGGGTCCTTGGTTTCCAAATGAGATGCAACTTCAAATTGTCCTAATTTCCCACTGCTGTTCAATATACTATGAACTTTGCTGATCACACTGTTAGCTGCCACCAAAATTCAGCTATCACAAAAACTATGTTGTTCAACAATCGGACCATCTGCAAGGATGAGAGCTGGAGGCAACATTTAACGTTGGTTTTACTCCTACTTTAAGGACATTCCAGTCACTTGTTTGGAGGACAGTTTCTAGTAGTATTGTGGCCAACACAATATTCCCAGTGTACCCTGACTTTAAAGGCAACTGGGGAACATTTAACAAAATGAAAATACAATAAAACAGAGATAATATTACATTTTAAAATTAAATAATAATAATACATTTAGTTCCCAATGACCAACTTTCTGGATTTGCAACTCATGAGGAATCTGGCACATACTTACTGCCTCAATGTAATAGCATCAGCAGGAGTTTCCTCTCAGATTGCTCTGCTGCAATTTCAAACACCCAGGGCTGCTGCCAGTAACCTAAGGCATGAGCTGGTTCCATCTGGCTCAGAATACAGTGAGTCATGTTGAAGAGTTCCTCTGGGCCTCAAATTATCCAGTGCATGAAGGAGCACTTGTCTTCAAAACAGTTAGATTAATTTCTATCCTGCTTTAAAAACACATTGAATTTCCCTCCTTCTTCCAAAACAGTTTGAATTCATCTTTCTCCTCTCTCCAAAAGAAATAAAATTTTCTCTCACCCTCCCCAAAAGATTTAGTTTCTGTCCACCCTGAAAAACAACTTGAATTCATTCATCTTTTGTTTCAGAATAGGTTTAATTGTTATCTTTTAAGTTTCAGGCTACACAAGGTGCATGATCAATGTTGATTGTACATACATATATGAACTTTTACTATAAATAACCATGAAATTTAAGTATTTAACCAAATAAACAAAAATATAACAAATGAAAGAAGAACCTCTGAACCCCAAATATTTATTTAGTCCATCCATTTATTGTTAAATTAGGTGTATTCAGAAGCTTAGCTATGGAGATCAATGGTTATTAGGTTAGAATACATATAAAGACCATCTATTTGCAATTTGTGGACTTCATTGCGCAGTTGTTTGGTCACTGTGAGAATGGAACAAATCTGGGCAATATTAAAGCACAAGCCAGTACATTTTTTAAAAAAACAGGGAACAGTATACTGCAAAGAAACAGTACAATTACACTGAGGAAACTGACTAGTTGGGTACTTCTTACCTTCTAATCATCTTTCTAACTGCTGTTCTAACAAAACATTCCTATTATGCAGTCAATGATTCATAGATCAGTATGTAAACATCAAGACTAAAGGGCATCAACAAACTGTATATTGAAACTGTGAAGAAGCATTGGTGATGTTTTGAAAAGGGAAAATGACTTGCACTTGGAAGGTAATAAAATTCCCAACGTTCCGAATTACAAACTGAATTTTATATTGCAATTTCAGCTTTCTCCTGTTTTCTTATCCGTTTCATATAACCATCTTCATTTCTGCTTATCTATGTAAACCAATTTCTTTACAGTATCTGAGATCAAATTCATACTAATAATGTGTTAGAATTATTTATGTATGCTATAGTACAGAAATCCTATATAAGCTAAAATGCCTGCTGCAATATATGTCATTGGCAGAATAGAAGGGATAGATATAAATATTGGAAGGACTCATTAATCAAACAGATGTCATTTTAATAATTATAAAATCTTCTCATTAGGCAGAATAAGTAAGTCATTAAAACATTTTCTCCAGCCTTTTGGCTAATATCAAGTGGAGAATATCTTCTCATTAGGATAATGGAGTTCAATAAAATGATATTCCATCATTCTCCAAAAGGGAACAAAGTGGGATTTTTTTCTTTAACTGTGATCACTTAGCGATTCATTTTATCATGCTCAGAACTTGTTCATTCATCTATAAAACAAGATTAATTCTTCACACAGTAAGGCTATATTCCTGACAAAAATGTAATGGCCATAAAAGTTAACTTTGTAAAATAAATTAATTGTGTTTAATGATAGATACATTGCTTTTATTTATGGACATAGATCAGTTTAGACATGGTTAAGGTTCAGGGCACTTTTTTTAAAAAAATCATCCATTAATAGTCCTACAAAGTTATAATGTTAAAACTACTGCCAAAACATATTTAAAATTGACTATATACAAATTTGGTAAGAACTGAATTTAGCCATTTTAATTATAATAGTTCTAGAACACAGATGTCAAACTCGATCATGTCACAGGCAGGGCCGGATTTTCCTATAGGCTAAGTAGGCTTCAACCTAGGGCCTCAAGATCAAGAGGGGCCTACATTCAAATTGTTAGCAAAATTAAAATTACACTATTCTAAAAACAGTGAACACTAAAACACTGAACTGAAAATAAGGAGAAATTCTACACATATGACTAATAAACAAACATAAAAATGTATTGGTTAAGATCGTTCCAGTGCCGCGACAGTTGGGGAGCCCACCATGTTCCCAGCACCGGCGGTCGGGTGAGAGGCACGGCCGCTCCCAGTAGCTGCCCTGTCGACGCGGAGCCCACCAGCGGCCAGGAAGGTAAGGGCGAGGGGGCCGAGCCAGGCAGCTGAGCGCAGAAGGGGAGGCAGCTGGCCTCGCTGCCTTTGCTGCAGAGCAGAGCCACCCTCCGTTGGGAGGCCAGCTATATATATATTGATATATATTGATATATATCACAGTAATGATGTATTTTATTGTCTCTCATGTAATTTACAAACTTAAAAATGGGAGCTGAAAGGGCCTCATAAGTAGAATAGCCTAGGGCCTCTTTTCATCTAAATCCAGCCCTGGTCACAGGCCAGATTGTGACGTATCATGATGTTTTTTGCAGAGCTGGGGTGAGTGTGGCCCGCATGTGACATATTTGTGTATAGCTATATATTAATTCCAGATATTCATCTGAAGGAACAAAGGGATTTTTCTTATTATTGTGGTATTTTTGCATCAGTGTTGACTCCTGGTGACTGCATGAAGTAGCCCTGGCAGATTTCTTGGCAAGATTTCAGAAGTGGTTTGTCATGGTCTCCCTCCTAGGATTAAGAGAGAATGAATGTCCAAAGTCTGTTTGTACCTAGTTGGAACTAGAACTCTAGAGTGCCCTACTATTTAGATTGATGTCTTAAGTACCAGAAACAGGCTGTCTTCAGGAAATCTCTTCCCTTTTCTCTCTGTGTTTGTATGTGTGTGTATGTATAAATAAATAATAGTAGCACAAATTTTATTTTTAATATGGAATGATTAAAATTAAGCAGAAAGCAGCTGAAGAATTTGGAAAGGTATAATGCGTTAAAAAGTGTTGTGCTGTTTGATCAGGGACTCCAAATTTCCATTCATGAAGCATTGAAGAAATTATCTGCAAGTGATAATCATAGTGTCAATTACACTCAGACTACCATGAAATTGATTAATTATTTTATGTAACTGTTTTTATAAAGCATGCTAACTTAACAGTTTAGCCAATTATAATGACAATCAGAGGAAGGAAGGAAGGAAGGAAGGAAGGAAGGAAGGAAGGAAGGAAGGAAGGAAGGAAAGAAGGATAGTGTTCTTGCTCTTGAGGCTCTTCTGTATATCTGCAAATATCAAATGAATCATTAATCTTCAATTCATGAAAAGTTAACTGAACATTGGAGATTAATTTGCAGATTTACGGAAGTTCAAATAGTCATTCTCTGCTGTTTTTAGTAGTGGAACAGCTAAAATTCCACTTATGTATCAGATATCCTAAATTGGTGCAATAACACCATGATATATATGCTATTTATGCCAGATATATATTCATTTAAACAACATTTTGGGAAAGAAATTAGACAATCTTACTTTCTGGTGGCACAGTGATTAGAATGCAGTATTACAGGATAACTTTGTCCACAGCCTAAAGTTCAATCCTGACTGGGCTCAAGATTGACTTAGCCTTTCTGTCAAGACTAATTCACACTTTCACCTACATTTTTCTTCACTCACAGCTTGACAACGGGGAGGGGGTGGATGGAATGCAAGGATGGGACAATAATATTCAAACATCCTACGGCACCGTGGAACATTGCTAGCATCTCAACTACACATCAAGCAGATCTCCCAATGTGGTTGGCTAGTTCCCATAACAAAATTAACAAGAGTGATTGGTAAACATTTTGTACTGTGGCTGGCCCATAGGGAAAAGGGGAAATTAATTAAGCCTACTTTTGCCCGGGAAACTCAGAGCTGTTCTATGCTAATGTGGTTTATTCAGTAAAATTTTATACTCTTGGTAAAATAATGTCCCAGGAGTTTCTTTTTCTGGATTTGCTAACAGGACAGTTGATATTTTCATCCTCCCAAGATCTTGTTGGGGGAAATAATATGCAAATAATGCTTCCGCATTGTAAACCACCAGAGAGTTCTGTAAAGCACTATGGAGCAGGATATATATATGCCTGAGTATTAAATACTATTATTATTGCTCTTGTTAAATACTATTTTAAATTCTCCCCATAATTGCTCTAGAAGAGTTAGGAAAACTGCACATGAAACCTAATACTGCCTCTATGATGATGGGTACCATAAAAACCACCAACCATGTTCTGTATTGCCAATATTACAGGGACTTTCATAACCAACTCATTATCCCTCTTTTATTTAAATTTCTGGAATACTGCTCAGTTTTATTTCCACTATCTCTTAAAAATCAAAATAAATTTATTTTTTCTAAAAGTAACAATTTTTCCATACTATCTGTAAATCTCACTCATAAATGGTTGTAATAGTTCTTAATGTTAATGCATAGCTTTGTATTGTTCATTTTACTGATCATACTTTTGTTGGTCAATGATTGAAATAATATTTTATCTGTCTGTTTGGCAGACAATCTTTCATTTAATTTTATATTAGTTGAGTATTTAAGTTGAGCTGCATTTCCAATCTAACATTTCTTATTAATGATAACTGTATTACAAGGACTATCAAAATTCTCTACATCCATCACTAATAAAATATTCAATTTGATAATGGCTTATTTGAAAATTAGATTGCTGATTCTAATTTTAATGTTTGCAGAAGGCATTTATTTATGATCAAAAACATTTGTTCTCTCCATGCACAAATTAAGTATATATACTACATGCTACATTTCATTTATGTCCCTCAAAGGAATAGTGAAAAATGCATTCTATTTTATTTTTGTCTGATTTTAATTGATAGAAGATGGATGGCCCTTGCAAAATTTAGGCTTTATTTTAAAGGACATCTACCCTTGTATTTAGTTTAGATAATTGTAATTCATATTTTTTTAGCTTTGTACTTATGAGTTGTTGTTTTTTAAAGGTTGTATTTTTATAATTGGGTGATGATACGAAAACATGCTCTTCTAAATTTGAAATGCACATATCTTTAAAAAAAGTATGGTTGTTTGCTTTTTCCCATGTCTATTCATCTCTGTAATATCTTTCTAGTCATTACTGCTTTCAGAAAGCCAGCAGGTCTGACAGATTTTCCAAATTTGATTGTTGATTGTACTGTGACATTTCTTTAAAAAGATATTTTTATTAACAATAATATTTTGAAAGTTATACTTAATTGCAAATTTTGCTGCAATTTTATAATTTAAAAATTGAATTGAATAAATATATTTGTCTGTTATATGTATGATGTATGTAGACACACATACACATTCACATACAAATAGACGTTTTTCACTCATGTAGAATAAAACATAACAGTAAAATTGTAAAACAGTAAAAGGATAAAAATTTGAAATTAAAATTGGCACAATTTTGTGGCTATCACTGACAGAAAGGACGATCCACCCAAATTTTATGGATATGAATAAAATGCTAAGATACAGAGACATAATTGACGGACAGGGAAATTTAAAAACAATTGAAGAATTGGCAGAACAAAACATGAAAGTTGACTGGCTAACCTACTTGCAAATCAAAACTAAACACAATAATGATACTAAAATATATGACATCGAAACAGAACCACACGAATTGGATTAAATAATTCACAGCTCAGATAGAAGGATGATAGGGAAAACATATAAATTTCTCCTGAAGCATAAAATGGAAGAGGTAATCGTGAAAGAACAAATAATAAAATGGGCACAGAACTTTGGCTATAATATTAAATTGAATAAATGGGAAAATTTTGGGGGTTGCATACAAGGAAAACCAGTACAAAATGTTTTACAGATGGCACCTGGCACCAACAAGGTTAGCTAAAATCTCAGCAAATACCTCCCCAAAATGCTGGAAATGTGAATCAATACATGGAACATACTACCACTTATGGTTAAGGTGACCAGACATCCCTATTTCAGTGGGAGAGTCACGATTTCTAACAATTTGTCCCGTGTCCCAGGGCATTTTTAAAAAGTCCCGATTTTCTGGCTTCATGTTGAAAGCCCAGTGGATTTGCTTAAGAAATCCTAACTGGGGCAAGACAAAAGACACCCTGTCTAATCCCTCTCTATGTCTCAGTACTTTCATTGAAGATATTAAAAAGTTAAAGCAAGAAAACGGACCCCCCCCTGCACCCCTTTTACCTCATTTTATAAGAAAAGATGACCCAGTATCATAGAGCTGCAGGAAATACTTGGCTAGAGACGTAAGGACTGTTTCTTCCTGGAGGGGAGGGGCACGGAGGTTGGAGGTCAGCTCGTGTGGAAAAAATGGTGGCAAAGTTTCTTTGAAAAATATTTCCCTGGGACTAATTTCACCATTTTAATTTGCTCAGTTCTTTGTATTAACATCTACATCATTCTGGATTGACTTGGAATGCCTGCCTGCTGGTGAGCCGTGTTTTTTTCTTTTATTATTTTAATGTATTTTAAAATAATATTTTATTTATTGTGCATAGGATTTTTTAAAATAGTTTTATTCTGTGTGGATTCTTTTTTAAAATTGTCTTAGATTATTTAAAAAATACTTTGAAATATATTGTGCATAGAATTTTTAAAAATAATTTTACTTTAATTTATTCTGTGCGGATTCTTTTTTTAAATTGTCTTAGACTATTTAAAAAAAAGATTCTATCCAAAATACAAAATACCAGCTGCATTTATTCACTTAAGAACTGTGGCAAGAAAGGTGGTATAATGCGTTTAGTGACCAAAGTTACAATGGCATTGAAAAAAAGTGACTGATGACCATTTTTCACACTTAGCGACCATTTTCACACTTAGCAACCATTGCAGCATCTTCATGGTCACGCGATCAAAATTTTGATGTTTGGCAACAGATTCGTATTTATGATGGTTTCAGTGTCCTGGGGTCATTTTAATTGCCTTTTGTGACCTTTTGACAAAGTCAAATGGGGAAACCAGATTCACTTATGTTACTAACTTATCAGCTGCAGTTATTCACTTAAGAACTGTGGCAAGAAAGGTGGTATAGTGACCAAAGTTACAATGGCATTGAAAAAAGTGACTGATGACCATTTTTCACACTTAGCGACCATTGCAGCATCCTCATGGTCACGTGATCAAAATTTTGATGTTTGGCAACAGTTACAATTTATATTTGTAAATTGTAGTTATGTTGAAATAAAAAAATTAAAATACTAGTTTTGCGTTATATGAAAATTTTTGTTGCTCCGTATAAAATTTTTAATCAAGCCCCACCCACACCCACCCCCGGTCAAAGGTGTCCCTCTTTACCAATCTGAAAATATGGTCACCTTAATTATTGGTGGAATTCAATCTAATATTATTGTAGACATGATTACACATGCTGGATTTCAGTAGGGGATGCTGTCTTTCACATTACTGCTAACAGGTAAATAATAGTGTTTTTTTTTAAAGAAATTATAGCGTGAGCAGACTTATGTCAAAGATAGCAATTTCTCAGATAATCTGTTTCCCAGCTAGTATGGATTTATGTGGATGACCAGATGTTAAAAATCTCTTCAAATGGATGGCCTATCTTGACTTTTACTATATTGCTATTACATTTCTAGAACTAAAAAAAAGTTTGCTAGCTTTTGGTCCAGACTGTGAGCTTTTTCTCTCTTTTTACTTATGATGATATAAATTCTATTGAGTTTTTATCTTTTTTTAAATAAAGTTTTTTTTCATTTTCATAACAAATAACCACGTGTGTACTATTACATAACCAACATTATATTATATTGTTAAATGTTTACATCGATTCATCTTACCATCAACCCCCCAAAACTATTATTGCCTCTTCTGTTCTCCATACGCCGTATTTATACCCTATCCATCTCTTTCTTTTCCCTCTCTCCTCCTCCTCTCTACCTCCTTTCTTCCCTCTGTTGTCCTTCTCTTCTCTACTTCCCCTTCCTCTCTCCTTCTCCTCTCTCCCCTTTCCACTCCTTGTTTCTCTCCTCCTCTTCCCCTTTCCTGCCCTCTCTCCTATCCCTCTCTTCTTCCCTTACATCTTTCCTCTTCTCTTCATCTTATTTACTTGGTGTATTTCAGCCTTTGGGTGAGCTCCATTTTATGTTGATGGTATTTATACTTCCATTTCAATATACTTTTACTAAAATTATTCAATATAATTTAACATATATCCTACTCCTTCTTTTTTGAAAGAAAAATGTATACATATATAGTAATTATATTTTAATACCCCCTCAACCTATTTTTGGCTGGGATGTAGACCTGGTTATGATTCCCAGCTATTCTCATCATTATATTTATATAGTTATACATCATTACATGCCCCAAATTTGTTAATCTGTCTTTATAATCTCAATAATTTTCCATTATAATTATATTTCATGTTCCCCCTCCATTTTTCCATATCTTGAGTTAGCTTACCCTTAATTGTCTTTAAATAACAATCCTTACTGTTCAATGTTCATTACAATTCCATTAATCTACTATATAGAATAACAAGCAGTACACACCTTACCTTAAGATTCTATATGTGTCCATATTTCATATATTTTAACCTATATTTAATTGTCCTTCTATTGTCATGTTCAATCAATTAACAACTCAGTTTAATTATCATGTATAAAAGTGAATCACATGCCTCTCCTTTGTATTCTTCACATAACAGTTTCATATTTGTCCATATTCCATATATTTTAACCTTTATTTAATTATCTTTCCATTATTATATTCAAACAGTTAGCAACTTGGTTTAATTATCATATGTAGGAGTAAACCACATATCTCAGCTTTATATTTTCTGTTGTGACTCAGCAGTTCTGCTGAGAGTTTTTTCAGGATACAAAATTCAGTGTTGTGACTCAGCAGTTCTGCTGAGAGTTTTTTCAGGATACAAAATTCAGTATGCAGCTGGGGCTTGTGGGAGGAGGTTTGGGGATAAAAGGACAGATGCTGCCACGCCCCAGTCGCTGGAGTCAATGTTCTTTCGTGTGTTCCGTGTCTGGTACAATATTGCTTGCTTATTACTCGTGATTATGCCTGTTACATTTGGATAAATGCTTTGGTGTTTTCAGGTAAATCTGATCCGTGGAGACGGTGGAAGAAGGTCAGCATTTGTAAGAGCTTTTGTTTTGAATTCTTATCAGAGATTTATGTTTATGTTATTTCTGGGCTCGAAGCCAGTTTGAACTGAAAACTGATAAAGAAAAGTCCTTTTAAGTTTAATTGTCTGCGTTTGTTAACGAGCCGTCAAAGGGGGGGGGGGTCAGAACAATTTTCCATCTAACAATTTTTAATTATCTGTTTTTTTCCTAGTAAGTCCTTTGTCCAACTTCTCTATTTTTCTGTCTTCTCCCTTTTCTTTGTTTTGACATGTCTTCAATTTCCCCCAAACCACTGTCAAACCCAGTGAAATCTTTTGTATTTCCATTTGTTGGGACATAACCCCCTTCTTTAGTTTTCCCTATGCCACTGTCAAACTCAGTGAGATCTTTTGTCTGCTTTTTATTTCCTTTTGTTGGGACACATCTTCCCTTTTCAATTTTCCCTATACTACTGTCAAACCCAATGAAGTTTTTCGTCTGTTTTTTATTTTCTACTGTTTCTACCACTTCATTATTCCCCCTCTTTTTCCTTCACTTCCTCAATAACTAACTTCAAAATTCTATTTAGACTTGATTTTAATGATTTATGCATATTTTCTATAATTTCATGTAGTTCTTCAAATTCCCACCTTTCCATAATATCCAGTTCCAAAATTACAGTTAGCTATATAGTTCTTATTTCAGAGTTCTGGCCCACTTTAAATTAATTCAGCTAATTCAGTTAATATGGAGAGGAAGAAGAGAGGGAGCTATCTTGATCCTCTGTTCTCCCTCTGATAAAAAAAAACTTTGTATTTTCCCAGTTCTTGATTTTATTTTCCCCCCTTGTTACTTTCCTCTCATCCTCTAACCTCTCATTGGTTAGACTTGCTTAAAATATATTAATTAGAATGAACTCGAACACAACAAGTCTCCTTGGTATGTTTCTCTTCGCCTCCTGATTTTTCCAAATTCTGATTTATGACAATTGGTTAATTAAAACATCTTGCTCAAGGTTTCACATTGCATTCATTGCACAGACAAGATTAGGTTATAAATGAAAAAAATGCTTTTTTTAATTTTTTTCCTTTGTTCCATTCTACCTCTCATTAATTAGAGTTGCTTAAGATATGTTAGTTAGAAGAAATTTGAACAAAGCCTCCTAATCTCTTTTAAAGACACAGTCTTTTCAAATCCAAATTCCAAGCTTGTGTTTGAATGGGTTTGTCACTTCTCTGCTTTCTCCTTTCTGTCTCCAAGTTGTTTAAGGCTAGTAGTTCTTTTGGGGCTAGTGATTTAACCCTCCATTTCCCCCCCCTCTCTCTCCCTCTCTCTCTCTCTCTCTCTCTTTCTTTCTGCCAAAATCCTGATCTGTCCATCAATATTATTTATACTCTCAAGGTTCTTTGCCTTTTCCAAATTCTGATTTATGTCTATTGGTTAATTAAATCTTCTTACCAGGCTTTTCATCCTGTCTCCTACACGCTCTTGCTCAGATGCTTTGGCCAGAAGCCAGCAGCTTCTTGTGCAGCTATGTTGCCATGCTGCCTCCCCCAACGCCAATTCAGAAGGCAAATCTCTGACCTACAAGGGACCTGTTGCACTCCCTCTGGGTCTGATGAAATGCTGCCCCTTCTTCACCCCCTCCCACAGGGAGGTTCTGATCCAAAAGGATCTCGGCATTGGTTTGTCAGACAGAGTTCATGTGAGGCTCTTCAGAGTCCACACCTCCCTTGTCTGTCTTACTGAGGAACTTCTGGTCAAATCCTATTGAGTTTTTATCTTGACTTGTCAGATTCCTACAATACTTTTCTTTTGTCACAAAGCTATAATCATTGTTAAATCTGGCTGTACCCTCACCAGTGAGGGGATTATTTTACATCAAATACATTAATATGCTTTAAAAAAGATTTATAAAATTGCAGACAGGTTCTGTAAGAGAAGAATGCATATATGGATATACAGAACAAGAACAAGAACAGAACAGAACAGAACAGAATATATAAATGGACAGACAATTACATTCAGAGACCATTTCAGTAATCACTTGTAAAACATTTTTTATGATAAGAAAATATGATGACAGAACATGAAGAAAACAAGTCCAATGCATTTTTTGACAGTCCATTGCCTAACCCTTTCAGATGATACTTTTAATGTCCTCCACATAAATCAATGTATTATTGGGATCTAAAGTATTAAATGCATCAAATTCTATTGCTTGTAGGTTGTAAGAACGTGTCATATTAGAAAGGGCTATAAAGAAACAAGAAGAGAAAATGAGATGTTTGCTTCCTTTGGGATAGGATCTGGTTAGAATGGTGCTGTTGGAGAATTTAATATTTAAAGTTGAATAAAACTTGGGGGAAAATTGAGGGAAAGTTATAATCATATCATTGCCTTGTCAAATTACTGCATAGAACAGAAAAATAAAGATACAATATTGAATAAAGCCGAATGGAAACTGCATAAACCTAAATTGACAAATTGAGCAATCATTAATGTAAATTGGAGCTTTATAGAAATTTCTTTTGGCATTTTAAATCACTCAAGAATGTCAGCTCTAATATGCATATGAGTGGATATGTATGTGTGTAGTGTTTGTTTGGGTGTGGGATGGGTGGGATTTTTTGTGTTTTTTTAAAGGCAGAAACCGTATTTTCAAAGCAATTCAGTTCCAGGCATGGGGCCCTATCTTTTAATGTGTTCTTTTTGTATGGCCTCAGCTTGAAGAGGGGAAGACTGCTGTTTTCTTTTATCTCCTTTTAGCTGCCACTGCAGTGGCAGAAGCCAGCAGGCTTTGGAGCAATAGCGTTTTATTGCTTTCAACATGATGCAATTTGGGATGGAATATGAGGCATTTCTTAGGATCAATAAACCAGGTTCTAATCTTCAGATTACAGCTCAGCTCCATCAAGGTCTATTTACAGAAATGATTCAGCTGAAGTTAGGCTCATTTTGCCCATGAAGCTGAATGCAAAGCTACCTCAATCAAAATCTCATTCAGGTCTTTAGACAGGAGTGCCAATCACATCAGAAAGCAGGCTTTTTGAAAAACAAATGTAGTACATATACGAAAGACATGTTAGAAATGGCAGATAAAAAATGTCTTTTGTTCCAAAGGAACAACAATAAAAAAAGCAAACAGATATATGTCTTCTTTTTCTTTCTGGGTCCTACAATAATTTAAAGAGCAGTTGGATAATTATTGGCTACGTTTGCATAGCAAAGAAATATCCCCTAATAAATAGCTAAATTTTCTATTTTGTGACACTACTACTTTTAGTCATTGTTTTCATTCTGATGCTTTAAGGATTACCTTCCACATAGCTCACAAAGTATTTTACTTCCTTTCATTGAGGCAGCAGAGGATATTATTATTGTTGTTGTTATCAACTTAATGTTATTAGTATGATAATGAACAGTTTTTAAATGATCTCAAAATGCTACAGGTTTTGTATGACAACATCTGTTATTTATTAAAAGAAAGAAACGTAGTAAAAGCCAGCCAGCCTGACACTGGGCAATTAACTTTTCTTGTCAGAAGCCAGCTGGGAAGGTCACAAATCATGATCATCTAACCATAAATTGTTGTTACTATCATAGATGAGAACAGGTTGCCAAGCATCTAAATTGGGGATTGACAATCCACGGCCCCAGAGCTGCATGTGGCTCGTTGACCCCTCTTCTGTGACTCCTGCCAACCCGGTCATGCAACATGCTCTCTGCCCCGAAAATGCACAAGCCTCTCCACAGAGCCATGCAGCTGAAGTGCTCCTGGCGTTTTTTCCACACTGCCTGCGACTGGCTGCTTTTTGTGTCCTTCGCAGGCAGCTCAGAGCCATTGTGATGGTATCCCACTTGGGCACGCACATGCGCCTAAGAGATAGGGAGATGAGAGAGAGAAAAGGGGAGAAAAAGAGAAGCAAGGCCAGCACAAGTGGAGGTGAGGAGCAAAGAGGATCACCTCTCTCAATGATTTCTGCCCATTGATTGAGACCTGACCGAATTGGTACTATCTGATTTCTGTTGCTTCAGGAAGGAAAGAAGGAAGGAAAGAGGGGAGAATGAGAAAAAGATGGAGGGAGAGAATGAGAGAGAGGAAAAAGAGAGAAAAAATTGAGAGAGAGAAGGAGGAGAGAGAGATGGAGAGAGAGAAATGAGAGAGAGTTGGAAGGAAAGAATGAGAAAGAGGGAAAAGGGAGGGAAACAAATGAGAGGGAGAGAGAAGGAGAAAGAAAGAGAGATGAGAAAGGGAGGAGGAGGTGAGAGGGAGAGGGAGGGAGAGAGTGAGAGAGAAAGAAATGAGAGAGGGAGAGATGAGAGAGAGAAAGAGTGAAAGAAAGACACACACAGAGAGATAGATACCTGTTTCCCATAGAAAAGAAAACACTGGGAGCACAAAACCTGGGTAGGCATGGCTGAGGGGGGCATGTGACTGGGTGGGAGTGGGTGACATCAAGCTGGCCGTGTCCACCCAGGTTTTCTGGTGTTTTGTATTATGTGGGAAATGGGTCCAAATGGCTCTTTGAATATTTAAGGTTGCAGACCCCTGATCTAAATTGTGTTCATGTGCTTGCGAAGATGGTGCAACTTAAAGGGTGCATCATAAATCATTTTCCCCAGATTTTATTTTATTGTAACATAAAATCATATTTATTTTTAGCTGGTTGTAGATCAAGAGCTATCTATGTGTGTGTGTGTGTGTGTGTGTCTCTTTTCAGGATGCTGCAATGATCTGGAAAAAGTTAGGCCATTGTTAATAAATAACAGGGTGCTGTATTTTGGCTATTTGCTTGCCACATTTCTGGAGAGAGCACATGGGAGGATTTATTTTGATAGTATGCAAAAGTCACTGAAGAACAAACTGGCTAGAAAGCCTGGGTTACTTCCACACATATTTGATAAAAATGTTCTACAGAAAGTATGTATAAGTTGGTAAATAGAACAAGTTGCACTCTTATTTACTTCGATTTTCAAAGCAGCCATCAATTTGGCTGCAGGAAATGTTCTTGATTCTTCTTGCATCAGGTCAAAGCAGCCACATGTGAGTGTAAATGCTGCTGTTATAGCGTCTTAAGACAAAAAAGGATGTAAAACATTGCTGCCACCTCTTAATTTAAATGTGCCAGATTGTCTTTAAGCTAACGCTTAAGTCAAATGCTATGGAGTAACAATTATTCCAGTTATTTGCTCCTATTGACATCCTTGTTAGATACAACTCTTTTCTTTTACTTGATAAGGGAATAGGCTACACTGATTTAAATAGGAAGACCTCTATATCATTAGCCAAAAAGCTGAAAGGATTTTTTCCCTTTCTCTCCCAAATGGTGAAAATTATTCTACTGCATTTTATAGTATGTTTGGCTTAGTGGTTAAGGACTAAATGAAGCATAAAGTTTAAAGCAACTCAAACATGGACACAAATGCCATTTCAGAAATCTATATTTTTAACTTTATTTTATTTACCTGATGCTTGCAATCTGCTTTATCAGCCTGCTCAAGCTTCAGTTTTTCCTTTTCTCATCTATAAAAAAATGGTTATTATGTTAATTAATATAGAAGGTAAGTTTTCCTTTTATTACATTTACAAAAATAAAATCTAAAATATATGCTGCTGTAACATTTATATCTGTATAAAGTATCTAATGGAAATTAATATTAAAATTCCTCTTAAGAGTAACATAAAGATGGGCAGCTATATAAATTTCATACATGAATAAAATAAATATTAAAATATGATGTAATGGCCAATTTAAATTACATTCATCTTTCAACAAAAACTTATTCTCCTGTGCGCTGCTTGGAAAATCCAAGCATAGGTTCAACTTCAGTTTGTCTGCCCATGATTGAGTTAATTTTAGAGTCTTTTAGCCATGCCTCCCAGCTTGACTTCAGTTTTATCAACTCAGTCAAGCCCATCAGAGTGACTTTTGACTCTCTCCTCAGTTACTGAGCAGAGAAATTGACTTTGAACTATTTTTTGGATCTCCATTTGTTTAACAGTAGCAGAAATATAGAGAGAACTAGTGCGGGGGATTTTGACAGTTGTCAAATGGCCTTTCGAGGCTTGCCAGCAGTGAGCTCCCCTCAGGCCTCACACAAGGTTGGAACTGTCAAATTGCACCGCTGAACCTCTGCTGGTGGAAAGCAGTCTCTCCATGAGGTTTGTTGCTTCTGCAAGGCATCACAGCAGCTAGCAGGATGGCTAGCTTTTTCAGACCGGGTGAGCTTCACTTGTGGCCTCAGTAGGAATCCCGAACTGTCATCTGAGAAGGATCATCGGTTGAGAGGAGTGCAGTCACCATTTTGAACACTAGCTTGAGGCAGCTGCCATTTTGGATCGCGGTTTTGTTGTGCCCCCCATTTTAGACACTAGATTGCATCAAATTGCAGATCTAGTGGCAGGGATAGCATTCACAGCACTGCAGGCCTCAGTGGAAGCTTGGAAGATCAGTGTCAGGCTATTGTTTCTTCCCACCCTGCAGCCTTCTCATTGGGATTCCTCTGCAGCAATCTGGCAGTTCCGAAAGACTTTATTCCTGCCTGAAAGCCCTGGTCTACCACAGCAGCTCTTATTCTGACACATCATCATTTGTGCAGCTGCAACCTTCAATGTAGCAGTGCCAGTGCCAGGGGCCTCCAACGAGGTTGCCCGAGCACTATTCGCAATCCAGCCCTGGACGATTCCCTGTCCAAGTATTCAGTCAAAACCCGGTGAGGCTGTGGCAGATTCCTGTCCATGAAGTGAACCACAGAGACCTGGTCCAGAGGTGGTAAGTGGAGTGTTTGCGTTTGCCAGCCTAACTACCTCCAAGTATGGCTGATCAGGGTCATGAGAAAGAAGAACACTCCCCAGGCCCATCCTCCATCATTTCCTCTTTCCCCCAAAGAAGAAAGCAGCTAAGGGGTCATCCAAGAGCTCTAACAAGTCAGGCGGGTCCAAGATATCTTCTCATAAGTCCTTTTCAGCTGACAGAGATGCCACTAGATGATTGAAGGCCTTGGAAAAACAATTTGCTTGGTTATCTTCCCCAAGACAGACTGAGGCAACTCAGACCAGGGATGAGACACAGGATTCCAGATGACATTTCTATCTCTCAAGAGTTTCAGGCAGCTTGCTTCGAGGAGGATTTTGCACCCTTCAAGTGCTTTCCCATGGCTGCTGAGGAGTCTCCTGACAACTCCAGTGAGGAGGAGGAGGTCACACCTGACCCTAGACCAACCACAGCATGCTTTTCTGAAGAACAGCAGGAATTCATTTCACAGGCTATAATGCTAGCCATGGAGTTTGCTTTCCAGCACAGACCCATCTCCACTAAACAGGGAACCAGGGCCAGAGTAGAGACATTCCTCTTCCCAATCAGGATCCTCCCGCTCCCAAGCCTTCCATGCACAGTGAGAACTCACTAGCAGCTGAGGAGGTGGGCATGGAACACATCCTCTTGGACGATGAGCATATGATCTTTGACAAGCCGGCCTTCACTGGCCTCTTTCAACCTGCTCTCTTTAAGTCCCTTCTTCACAAGGCAAAGGTGATCACTAGTACTGAGATGATCAGTACCTCGGTTGAGGCAGCCAAGAACAACCTGTCAAGAAGGCCAAGAGCAATAACTTATTCTCTGAATCGCCTGTTGAGCACAAGGAGGTTCCTACCCCTCAGCTCTTCTTAGATGTTGACAATGCCAGCGATCCCAGCCTGGATCTATCCCAGCTCCAGTGTCTGTGACAAATGATTATATTCAGTAGCTCCCAAACTGGAGAACCTTTTGCAGTGGCCCAAGGTAGATACCCCTGTGGCCTCTCTTACGTCCTTTGCACTCATTCCCTCTGATCTTGTGGATGGCTGAAGGCGGAGAAGAAGAGAGCAGAGTCCCCTTTCAAAAAGGTTTCCTGGGCCATCAGGGCTTATATATATAAGATATATATATAAAAGATATATATATATATATATATATATATATATATATATATATATATATATATATATATATATATATATAAAGATTTGTGCAGATAAATAAATAAATAAATCAGCACAAATACAACAAATGTAACAAAAAGGCAACAGTAAAATATATATGTATATATGTGTATATATATGTGTGTATATATGTGTATGTGTATACACACACACACACACACACACACACAGATTTTCTTGTCTTTTGCTGGTCTATGACCATAATAGCAATAATACTTAGACTTATATACTGCTTCACAGTGCTTTTACAGCCCTCTCTAAGTGGTTTATAGTGTCCCCCACCCCAAACAATCTGGGTCCTCATTTCTTAAAATATATCCACATAAATCTTATATTCTAAATATTTTTAATTTGAATATTGGTTGAGCAAAGAATAAATCAACTACCACTTACAATTAGATAACCAAATAATATGGAAATGGGGAAAAATTATATAAAAATAAACTGTTAAAGCTTCCTTTACAAGAAAACTGAGATTTGTTAAGTATAATTGTCCAGTTTTTCTGAATGATTTTTATGACAAAGAGAGGAGCAAATATCCTCCAGAACATTTTGTAAATGAAACTTTTATAATGTCTTTTGACTCATTATTCCTTTTCTTGTTTGCAAAATTGCTTTTCCACTTTTCCAGTTTTGTCCTCAATAGCTAAAACATAAATCACAATCAACCAGGTTCCTTTTTAAATAAAGTCTCAGTGTTATTTGTAAAAGCTAAAATGTGATGAATCATAACTGTAATTTTATTTAATATTTGCAAAATTTGTAATATTTATTCAATATTTATTTCAATTTCACTTGATTTATGGTGGAGTTAGAACTAATGATTATATGAGAATTAGAAATATTAGGAATTGAGATTAACAGTTAAAAGGGAAGCTCACAGAAATGAATTATATGTTAGCATCAAGGATAAAAAATTATGTTCAAATCCAAATAATATCCATTCTTGAAAAAGATCTATTCTTTTAGAAAAATAAGTAAATTCTTTTGAATTGCTATCAACAAGCTCGAAATTTTCTAACTAATAATGTTTTTTGCTTATCTTGTATAATTTTAATATTTTTCTTAAAAGTTCTGTCTACTTTAAGGTGACCAGATTTTCAGATTGGAAAAGAGGGACACCCTTGACCGGGGGGGGGGGGGGGGGGCGCTTGATTAAAAAAAAATTTTTTTGTCAAAAGGTCACCCCAGGACACTGAAACCAGCATAAATACGAATCTGTTGCCAAACAAAATTTTGATCACGTGACCATGAGGATGCTGCAACGGTCGCTAAGTGTGAAAAATGGTCGCAACGGTCGCTAAGTGTGAAAAATGGTCATCAGTCACTTTTTTCAATGCCATTGTAACTTTGGTCACTAAATGTTTTCCCCCTCCTCGAGACTCCTCACTTAGCGACCATCAGAAATACGAATCTGTTGCCAAACATCAACATTTTGATCGCGTAACCATGAGGATGCCACAACGGTCGCTAAGTGTGAAAATGGTCGCTAAGTGTGAAAAATGGTCATCAGTCACTTTTTTCAATGCCATTGTATCTTCCTGATTATTAAAAGTGCAAATTCACTCAGTGTCAATCATGACTCCTGAGTCCATTTCAAAGTATTGTGCATAGAAATTTTTAAAATGGCTTGTTTCAATTTATTTTGGATAGAATCTTTTTTTAAATAGTCTAAGACAATTTAAAAAAAGAATCAACACAGAATACCACTATTTTAAAAAATCATATGCACAATAAATAAAATATTATTTTAAAATACATTGAGCCTATACTCCTTACAGTAAATGACTCATCTGGAAACAAGCCAATAGCAGTTTTGTGCTTTAAAATTTACAGATTTTCCAAAATCAGCTTAAGTCCAAATATTTAAAGACCACCCCCCTCAAAGCTATCTTACCAGAGCTTTAAATATCTTCTGGGGAGGCCCTGCTAGTAATCCCATTCATGACAAAGGTAGGGCTTTCTCAGGAGGAAGGTCTCAGCTTGTGCCCATCCTTTGGAAACCTCCTCCAGAGCAGGGAGCCCTAACCTGCTGTCCATTCAGGAAGGCTGTACAAATTATTCTGTCTTCTAGAATCTAGAGCCATTGGGATTTAATATGGTTTTATCACTGGATTTTCTTTTTATTGTTTTTGTGGAATTGTTACAATGATTTTATAATAATATAATTTTATTTGGCATTTTTGTTGCTGTAAACTGCTGAAAGCCCCTGATAGAATACAAATTATTTAATAATAAATTAGGAAATGTGTAGCTGTTTTCAACACATTGGTTTGTTTGAACAGCTGAAATCAAGCCTGTTCACCCAAGGCAATTCTAGAGTAACATGTGCTTCAGGACAACCTCCCTCTTAGACTGCTTTTTAAAAATGAATTATGCCTTGCTTTTCTATATTATCTTCACTGACACTGTTAGTTTTATTGTTTTCTTGAAGAGATATTTTATTATTCTTTTGTAAATCCTTTTGGATTTTTTCATGAAGAATTCCAGTATAAAAATAAAAAAACAACACCATAGAGTAAGCTATCTTTTTCAAATACACTTGCAGTGGCAACCTATTACATATTACCTGGCAAAAGAAATCAGTGTTTCTTAAAATCTCTCCTTGGAGTCCAGAGGGTCAGACCCAATCAAGGGTACTCAAAATTCAAATTTGCCAGCCTATGTTGAAATCCCATCAAACAATTGTGAGAATCCACAGTAGCAGTGAATACTTAGATTTCAATATTTAATGCAATACATATTGATAAATATAACCCATACAAACAAATACCATTTTGGGATCCTGAGAGAAAATTTTTAAAACAAAGACAGTAATATAGATTCAGGCGGCTAACACATACAACTGTAATGTTTTGAACATATTTTTCTCTCTACACTATACAGCCTTCTGATGCATGAAATGAAACTCTTACTCTTAACTCTATAGGCACACAATCTTTCCAGTAGTTCACATACTAGTTGGTAACATCTTAATTTGAGGCTTGATTGGAACATTATACAGTTATTGAAAGACAGTAAAATGGACATCAACAATCTCACACCCTGCTCAAAGTTGTGACAGCAAGTTTAAATTTTTGACCTTAACTATCAAGAAAAAAAACAATTTTAAAACTGGCATGTCAGTGACTTCTTAAAAGTCAGGATGCCTGGTCAAGATTAAATTGCAGGTAGATTTCTTATCACTTTCTAAAAAGAGAAAAATTCAGAACATAACAAATAAAAGGTTGTGAATTTCACAGATGAGACAGAAAACCACAAATGGGCAAATATGACCTACAAAGGCATGAATCTCCCATATTATGGGAATCCCATAAACCCTGCAGATGTTCATAATGAAATTATATTTAACTATTTGGGACAGAAAGACAACACAGACTATTTTTTAAAAAAATTCACCAATATCACACCATAAGATTCTTTATCTTTTCTTTGCAACAATTCCTAATGGCACAAGAAATCTCCATCAATATCTATCCCCAAGAAGAAAACTCTTCTTTAACAGCAAAATAATGTAGAAAAATTACAAACAATAACTCTTTTCAGCTTTATGCACCACCCCAGTAAACACAAATGTTTGATCAGAAAAAATATGTCCAAGATAGGAGCAATAAGCTATACACCATGATTTAGGAGTTTGATTTTTTTCAAAAATAAATGCTAAAATACTAAACTGTATATATGCACATTTAGGTAAATAGTGTTCTGTATACCCTCTCGGAGGCGGCGATGGATCCCAATCACGAACGGACGCCGCCAGCAGATAACTTCCACACGATTCAGGGGCTTTTGCCAGGCGGCGGGACCCCCGAAAGCGAGAGAAAATTGTCTGTGGGCAGCTGGCAGCGCCCCAACCTCTCCTCCTGCCGCGCGGATCCATTTTGATTCACGAACGGATTCCGCGGTGGTTCAGGGGCTTATGCTGGGCGGCGGGACCCCCGGAAGTGAGAGAGGAAGTTCCGGAAGCGAGAGGCTGCCCCGGCGATCGATCCCAATCACGAACGGACGCCGCCCGCAGATAACTTTCCATAACTTTCCGGGCGGTGGGACCCCCGCACGACGTTCTGTGCGGGCGGCAGCCGCTGCGCCCATGCTCTCGGAGGCGGCGATCCCATTCACGAAGCGGCAGCTCCTCGTGGGCGCAGCGCCTGCCGCCCGCACAGAGTGAATTTAATTGGGATCGCCTGCGGCCGCGAGGATCCCTGCACAAATGGATTCCTCGCGGCCGCAGGCGATCCCAATTCACTCAGCCGGGGCGGGCAATTTCTGCACGAACGGACTACTCCTCGCGGCCGCAGGAGGACAGGGAGGAGGAGGGGGCAGCCGAGCCACCCGCACAGAGTGAATTCAATTGGGATCGCCTGCGGCCGCGAGGACTCCTGCACAAACGGAGTATTCCTCGCGGCCGCAGGCGATCCCAATTCACTCAGCCAGGGCGGGCAATTTCTGCACGAACGGACTACTCCTCGCGGCCGCAGGAGGACAGGGAGGAGGAGGGGGCAGCCGAGCCGCCTGCACAGAGTGAATTCAATTGGGATCGCCTGCGGCCGCGAGGACTCCTGCACGAACGGAGTATTCCTCGCGGCCGCAGGCGATCCCAATTCACTCAGCCAGGGCGGGCAATTTCTGCACGAATTGCCCACCCCGGCTGAGTGAATTGGGATCGCCTGCGGCCACGAGGAATAGTCCGTTCATGCAGAAATTGCCCGCCCCGGCTGAGTGAATTCAATTGGGATCGCCTGCGGCCGCGAGGACTCCTCACAGCCGCAGGCGATCCCAATTCACTCAGCCAGGGCGGGCAATCAATTTCTGCACGAACGGACTACTCCTCGCGGCCGCAGGAGGACAGGGAGGAGGAGGGGGCAGCCGCACGCACGCGGTTCAGGGGCTTCTGCCGGGCGGCGGGAGCCCCTGAACCGGCCGCGGGCGGCTGCAGCTGCCCCCACCCTCTCCTCCTGCCGCGGCGAGCGGAAAATTCGATTAGAATTAGATTACTCACCAGTCAGCGCAGCTGCAACCTCTTTCGTCTTTTGTAGAAAGGAAATGGAAACTCGCGCAAGCGTGCTGAAAATTTCCCATCCCAGCCAGCTCACTGATTGGCTGGAGTCCAGGCCAATCCAATCAGTGAGCGGGAGGCTGGGCTGGCTTAAATTTGTAGGTAGTAGGTAAAAGGCTAAAAGCACGCTTTTTTTGGCGCTCGCAGCTCCCGCCCATCAGCTGCTAGCTTGCTGGGCTGGCTCATCTGGTAGGATAGAGAACAGAACGATGAGCCAGCCCAGCAAGCTAGCAGCTGATGGGCGGGAGCTGCGAGCGCCAAAAAAAGCGTGCCTTTTAAAAAGGCGGGCGGGACGCGGGAAAGTGCGTTGGAAAGCGGGTGTGTCCCGCCAAAAGCGGGACGTCTGGTCACCTTAGTCTACTTGTGGAAGAACTATTCCAATCTCCCATGAAACACCAATTTTCATGAGAAAGGCCTATTAGGCTTTCTGTAAGTCCTTCATAGAACATTTATTTATCCATATTTAAGGCATACAAACCAAATATCAGATTTTTAACCCCATGAAAATTAATTTCCATCCCAACATATCTAACATTTTATCTGTCAATAGAAGTTGGAAGTTTATATGCAAAACTGTTCCATTGTTGTCAAATATTTTATATCCTTTTTTTAATATGTGCTGCTTGTAAGCAAATTTATTTTTTCAAATAATATTTTTTTTTACTTTTTGAACAGCATTAGGTCCATTTAATTTCCATAAGCATTTGTAATCCATAATAAATGGATTGAATTACATGTTTATTGTAAGCAGCTAAGAAGTAGAAGTAAAACAATGATGTTGATTTTCCTTAAAGTTTTACCTAACATAAACTACATTTTATTGTACACAGTCACTTCAACAAAAAATGGATTTTAAACTTTTTCCTCTAACTTTTTAGACAGGAACAATGAGCCAATATTTTCTGTACTAAAGCCAATATAAGCAAAGTGCTTAAAGGATTATATAGATTATTGCAAAAGCAGATTAAGCTCTACAGAGTCATTTCTTGCTGCATCTGCAGTGATTAACAGGGTGTAAATTGGTTATTTCCCTAAATCTTGGATCAAGCAAGATAGACATGACACTGCCATTCTGATTCACAGGATACCAAAAACTGCTGAAGTGTGTAAAGGAGATTTGGAAATGATATAAATAGTTGCTTTTTAAATGCAACAAAAATAAGAGCATATACCTTTTTAAATAACAGTTTATCTCTTTAATCAGTGACATCAATTTTCACTGTAAATAATATCATCGGGTCATGTTGGATGGGACATGAATAACCCCTTTTTCCATGATATAATGTACATAACCTTCATTTTGAGTTATGGTCTGCATTCACTGCATTTTTATTCACAAAAATAAAAATCATTAAGCTATGGTTTCACAATGCACAATCCATTTTCTTGATAGGGTTAGGATCACATACCATATCCATTTGGGTTATGATTTTGTTCTTGATAGGATTAGATTCAACATGTCATATGAGTTTAGTATTATGGCCTTATATGTGCTGCATCACTTTAGATAAAGGTCACATCTAGGAGGAGATCATATCTGGGTAGCAGATTTGTACATGTCACATCTTGGGTAGAAGAGTGTGATGTCATATCCAGAGGAAGGATTTCTGATGTGCCCTAATGATATCACTGATTAATAAAACAGATAAACCATCCTTAAGAAAAGTATATACTTACTTCTATAGCAATTGGAGAAATATACCGTGTTTCTCCAAAAAGAAGGCCAGGTTTTATTTTGATCCCAGAAAAATGACTAGGCCTTCCTTTTAGGGGGTTCTAATTATTGACTCACCTTGTGGCAGTGGTATTGATAGCCCTGCCCAGCAGGAGCCCGCTGCTGGCCACTTCTTCTGTGACCGTTTGCTGCCCCTTGCATGCATCGCCTCGGCCTCCATTTCACCTTCAGTGCCTGCAGCTGATAACAGAGCTATTGGCTGTAGATGCCTTCTGGTAGGCATCTGAAGGTAAAACAGAGTCCAGGGTGATGCATGAGAGTGGTGGCAAGTGACTGCAGAAGACGTGGCCATAGAAGAAGGCGAGGCAGGTGTCAGGGTGTGCAAGTCTGGTAAGAAGGGCAGCTCCACCCCCCGCCCCATCCCCACCCTAGCTTATTTTTCACCTGTGTACATCACCTCACCCCCTGCACCCTAGGGTAGGCACGGTCTTAATTAGGGCTAATTTTGTGGGTGGGGCTTGATATATTCGGATGCACTCAAAAACATGATAGAAGTCCCTTTGAAAGTAGGTTGTCTTTTTGGAGAAACACGGTATGTATGTGTTTGTGTATTTGTGTGTCTATAGATGTTTGCTAAAGCAAAACAGATATGTTTGTATCATTCTTAGATTTGTTAAGCATTAATATTGAGTGTGTGTTATGTTTGTGGATCTTAGAAATGCAAATCAATGGAAGATGTGGATGGAAACTGAAGTGATAACTATTGAAATCCAAAGGAAATGGCTTATATACATATTTCCTAAGGAAAGGGATATTTGGAGAGTATATCTCTCAAGTAAAAAATTGCAATTTCACGTACACTGATCCTTTGACTATATCCTTACAACTATGCTAGCAAAAATTGATGGGAGGTATGAGAAAACATGAATGTGAAGACAAGCTGTGGAACTATCATTTCTGAATTTTATTCAGGGCACTTTTTAGGGCCAAAACAGTATGGAAATGAGAAAGTCAAGGATGGTAGCTGAAGGATAGTACTGTAAGATTTTTTTATGAGTCACAGTCTTAATTACAAGTGGAATTACTGACCTGGCTAAATGATGAAACAAAGTCTAAGACTTCACTCTCAAATAGCCCACAAATGTAGATTGAACAGTTTTTAAATGTTCCAATTAATTTGTATTGAGTCATACCATTTTTGGAATGTAATCCAATTTTACTGCCATCAGCAGATATTTCATTATTACTCGGGCAATATGAAATATATTCATTATGTGGATTTTTAAAATTTATTTATTTATTTTTTATTTTGCTTTTGTTATTTGAGATGTTGCAGGAACTTAGATATTTAAGTATCATGTTCTCAATATACCACTTTGTTTTCAAAAGTGATAATGCAATAAAGCTATGCAGAAATCTATAAAATGGCATGCTTTTTTGTTTTTCAGAAAAATGTGAAGAACCTCTGGTCTCCAACTTAGCACCCTCCTTCTTCAGCAGTTCATCATCTCTGTCATCTACATCAAATAGCTATTCGCCTGGGTTTGCCAAACTAAACAAAAGAGGAGGTAGGACTTTTGCTTTTAAAACTTTGAATTATTGTGTATTATTATATACTATTTATTTATTTAGTTACCGTACACTCACACACACACACACACACACACACCACATACAAACACATACTTTTTAAACAAAAGGAAATTACAACATTTGCACAATTAATGTAATGTCGTTCTGCCAAAAAATTAACAAACAAAAACTATATATGCAAACCCACAAAATCTCATAATTGATAAGCATAGCAATTTAAAAAAGAAAAATAAAACTGAAAATTAGTATTATAACAAGACCCTCCTCAAAAGCATTGATCATTTTTTGTGGGGGAAATGGTTTAATTTTATTTGAAAAAGAAAAAAAATAATGGACATTTTACATAAGTAGTCAGTTTCTGGATAGATCTTCAATGGAGTACTTCAATACTTCAATAAAATTGACCAATTAGGAACAGACAAGGGTAAGCAAATGAATTGCCTTTCCTATCATGTTTTCCTCTTGTAGCTTGAGCCTGGAGATGGTCTACTCAGTGCTTCCCAAATACGCCAAACTGGCTTCCCTCCGACATGCTGCCTAAATTTTGTCCATTAAGGAAACCAAGTGATCTACTGTTGGGATGGGGTTTTTTTGGGGGGGGGGAGTCCACCAACTAGTGCTTTGGCAGCAATAAAAACGTATGATAAGACTCCACCTTCTCAATAGTACTGTCTAATTAATTTTTCTAAGCTACACAGCTTTCACAATGCTGTAGAAACACTTGCAATGGAAACAGATAAAGCCAGTCAACCATGACCTGTGTCACAACATTTCTAACCTGCCCTCTTTAAGTTGCTGAAAACAGTCAACATCGCACCTAAGACATGTTGGTAAGTGCATGAGAGAGTATATATACACATTAAACTACTCAGAACCCCCTTAGTGAATTGTAATGATCTTTTTAGGCTGGACAGATTTGTTAGACATATAAGAGAGGTCTGAAGTTCAATCAGAATCAGACTAATGGAGCTGGAAGAGGCCTTGGAGATCTAGGTTCCAGTCTAACTTCCTGCTCAAGCAGGATACCCTATACCATTTTGGTCAAGTGGTTGTTCAATCTCATTTTAAAAGAATAGAATGAATGAACTGGAAGGAACCTTGGAGGTCTTTTAATCCAGCCCCCTGCTCAAGCAGGGGAGAATCTGTACTATTTCAGATAAGTAAGCATCTAGACTCCTCCTAAAAACATCCAGTGATGGAGCGCTCATGATTTCTGGAGGCAAGTTGTTCCACTGGTTAACTGTCCTCACTGTTAGGAAGTTTCTCCTTAATTCCAGCTTGTTTCTCTCTTTGATTTGCTTCCAACCATTGTTTCTTGTCCTCTGATGCATTGGAGAATAATTTGACTTCCTCTTCTTTGTGGCAACCCCTCAACTACTGGAACACTGCTGTCATGTCATCCCTAATTCTTCTTTTCTTTAGACTAGCCAAATCCAAATCTTGTAGCCGTTCTTCATATGTTTTAGTCTCCAGGATTTTTATCATCTTAGTTGCTCTTCTTTGAACTTTTTCCAAAGTCTCAACACTTTTTTTTGTAGTATGATAACCATAATTGGCTGCAGTATTGCAGGTGTGATTACTACTTCATGTGACTTTAATTCCATGCCTCTGTTTATACAACTTAATACAATTCAAGTATTGCTGCTGCTGCATACTACTGGCTCATATTCAAGTTTATCCACTAAGAAACAAGTTTCAACTCAAGTAACTTATCCTGTTGTCTTTCTGCTATTCTAGAAGTTCAGTGATTATTTAAATTCTTCTACTTCTACAGTGAGAAAGCTTTGTTCTTTCTGAGGCAAAGGAAAGGGTGCCTGATTTTCAAGAAAAAATAATTGAATAATCATGCTGGCTTCCTCTATATTCAAGTAATCCTGGTTTCTTTTGTATTTTTGATGTTGACATTAGCCTCTGCTCTGTTATTTCTGGGTCTGTATGTAGTTCTTTCCAAACTTTGTGCATTCATTTCAAATATTCTCTTCTCGTTGGTCTATTATAACAGATTCAGTCCTGAATCCTGTATCCCATTTTCCACCAAATGTTCATGTACTTCAACACCTATCATAGTGCTTGTTCACCTGGGCGATGACCGAACTGATAGAGGCTTCTATAATTTATGTATCACCATTTTTTTTCTTTTGGAAGAGACACTCTGTGTGACTCCTCTGATGAGACCTGTCCAGTATGGTTGGACCACTGGCATAGCTGTCATCTTCCTCAAAGCACACAAACTCCACAGCTATGTCAGGGTACTGTCTTGCTGAAGGACAGTGTTTTTGTGCAGTTTCCTTTCTATTCAGCTGGAAACAACTTTTTTCAACTAGTTGTTGTTTGATTACATCAGCTACTACATTAGTTATCAATTTCAAAGTTGTTGGTAAATATCTAATCACTGTATCACCATGGCAGTCAGTGAGCTGAAGAGTTTTGGAATCTCTATTCCAGAGTTACCAAAGGAAGCATTGTAGCCAGTAGAATAGATAAGGCTTTATCTTATAAGGAGTGGTAAAGAGTAGCTTAAAAAGAAAAAAAAGCTATTTCCTTAGCATTAGAGCAGTTTTAGCATTTCATTGTGCTGGAGGGAAGAGAAATAATGGGATTAAAATTAAAATGTTTTTCTTTCTAAACAGAAGAGCACAGCTATTATCCATATTTCAGCCTTCACAATTAGATGTTGATTATTTTCAAGCAATTTTGAGTTACTCAGCATGATGGAGCATATTATTAATAATCATTTTCTTTTTCAAATAATCTAGTATTTGTGTTACCAGGAAAGGACTGACAAAGTCTCATAATTATGGGAGGAAATGTGATGAAAAACTATTTCAAGCTTCATAGTGATTTTTTGTGTGTATTCTTATAGAGGCCTCTCATATATGATTCAAATTAAAAAGCTACATTTATATATGTGCATTACTGATAAATGGTTAAATTCCATGATCTGTACAAATTATGGAAACTTAACAGATTTACAGTATCATTGTATCTAAATTATTCATAAATTGTTCTTTGTCTCATAAATATTTAAAGAAACATGAAACTGCAAAATATTGAAGCCCTTTGCCCAAATGATATCCAAATTGTGCTGCGTATGATTTATTTATTTATTTTAGGATTTTGATCTGATTTGAATTTATCAATATGCTTGAATTGGCTAATCTATTTAATTAAATTATGAAATTTATTTAAGTTGTTAATCAGTTTGATACAAGTTGTCAGATTGATCCAATCTATAAAATCAACTAAGTCATTGAAAAATGAATTCAGTTGGAATTTTGAACCAACACCCTTTAAACCAAATGTCCAAATTAAATACCTATCTATACCATTTATTGTTTTTGACTACTAAGTGATCCTCAGACTTTAGTGTTGGAAATAATTTGTGATTGTTTCTTTTAGTCTGACCACTTCAAATTTCTTCTGATTATTAATTGATAATATGTAGATGTCTGCAGTGTAATAACATACAAATTATTAGAAATTTCCTCAGACAATTCATAAAATATTTCTTCAAATA